>NC_054371.1:38562691-38745191 GCF_017654675.1 Xenopus laevis | reverse complement strand
TATAGCCTCTCTAATTGCTGTACCTATGTTTGTGTGTTTCATACACATGTACTGGCCTACTTGTTTTATGTTGCTACTGCTGTTTGTCCTAATTGCACAAAGTGTGAGAGACACAATTGTCTGCCCCCATCGCTCAGCATAATAATATTCTCCCCAAGGTATCGAAACATGTGTGGAAGTTTTCAGTTATGCTTTACACCGTCTTATTTCTACTTTTGTAATTTTTCTCTCTCTTGCTCACAGTATTTTGCACTTTTCTGCTTTCCCTTTGCTTTGCTTGTAGCCATTGCCCAGAGCCAGAAGAGGACAGGTATTCAGACGATGGTTGGTAAGCACCTTTTGTGCCAGTTTAGAGGGACTTTCATATGGATCTTTTAAGTTGTCTTTGTCTGTAGCCTCCACTTCCTGATTTCACTGATACTTAAGGCCCCCATACACGGGCTGATAAAAGCTGCCAACAGACAAAGTCTGCAGCTTATTGGCCTGTGTGTGTGGCCATCCGACAGGCTTCCCCGATCGATATTTGGCCGAAAGTTGGCCAGATTTCAATAGGGCAGATTAAAAAATCCCATTGGATCGCGGCCGCAGTTGTGCGTCTATGCCCACGATCGGATCAGCCCGATATTGCCCTCTTCAATGTGGGCATATCAGGGAGAGGTCCACTCGTTTGGCGACATCGCTAAATAAGCGGATCTCTACGTCTATGGACACCTTTAGAAAACACTATATAGCACATACTCATGCCCACCACCTAAAATAGTGTATACAACTGTGGTTCTCAGGTTTATGATCTACGTTGATCACAGTCAAACCACAAATCCAACATCAACTATGAGTGCTAGATAATTAAAACCACATGCTTAAGGCAGTGCTATTCTTTTCTTGTGCTGTCTCTTTGCAGCTTATGACTTTCTTGTTGCCTTCTGTTATTGGCTCAGTTTCTGCCTCTCTACGATGCAGAAAATGTAAAAGTTTGGTGATACACATTTTATTGACTAACTGAATAAGTAACAATTGCAAGCTTTCAGAGCACACAGGCCCCTTCCACAGGCAAAATACAAATGAAAGCTGGAAAGGCACATTATATATTCTGTTAGATCACTGAAAAAGGTTAATGGGCAATAAATAAGAAAGATACAGATAGATAGTGGGAACTTGTAAAGATAATAAAAGTAATTAGGGTGGGTTGTAAATCGTTCAGGGGTCTGGATTCAGTCAGGTCACATCGTTTGAACTAGACCAAGACAGAATATGGTACGGTTAACACAACCGTGCACAGAAAAAAGTGAAGATACAGGTAAGGGTTCCACTGGGTAGGATAACATATGGGACCAGGACTTCTCCACTTATGCCTCTCTACAAGTAAGATAACTATTCTAGTTATCTGTAATAAACATTGTTATGCCCTTAGCTCTGTACACCCTGCACTGACTACAAAATATAGTCCTTACTTGTGGGGAAGGCTAGCCCACCCTTTTGCTGACCCACGCCCGACCTGATGAGCGATCATTATTTATATACCTGTTCTCAACCTACCCATCTCTGACATCAGCAGAGGGTAATGCAAGAGTAAGTAAATAAGCCGGACTGCAGGTGGCCACCAGGGAAATTGGGGTAAGGGAACATCATGGGCAGGGTGTGGTGCTGGCAAAGTTCAGCCTGTCATCCTCCCACCACCCGCTAAAGATGTATTTTGCCCAGAACTGCCTGACCTGTGCTTTTCAACATGGCCTTCAAATCAACAGTAACATTTAAAAGACCACTAAAATGTTTTCTTTGAAGCAGAAGTCTTGATTTTTATTGCAGTTAGTCCCAGTGTGCATATACAGTAACTGCCCCATCGACACTTCTGCTAATACAGTAGAACCCATATTTTAAATTTTTCAAGAGACCAGAATAAATGATAAATCCAGGAAAATGTAGTATCTGGAAAATGTATTATGCATTATATAGTGGACCACAGAAAACAGTGAGAAATATGGGAAATTCAGGGTATATAAAATTGAGGTTTCACTGTAGTTGCCTAGAAATGCTGCAGTCATCTTTTGGGCATCTATTGCTTGATAAGCACCTGCAGACTTTCCTATGCCAGGCAGTGTGGGCAGTTTTCTTTAGGCCACTTAATGGGACTTCAAAGCACCATGTGTGCCATTATCTTTAACTCTTACATTTGCTCTACAGTGTTTTATCCTTTGTCTAAACAAAGCCCAGTTAATTGTTCTCATTGGAGCCTTAAGCTGGCCATAGACGCAAAGATCCGATCATACGACTTCTGGATTCGTATGATTTTCGGATCGTGTGTGTAGTGTCCCGATATCTATCGTCCCATGGAGATCGGTCGTTCAGTCGATCGGACAGGTTAGAAAATTTCTTTCGGCTGCCAGTAATATCTATGCGTTTATTGCCAATCTAACAATCTTCAGTGGGAGACTGTCACTAGCTTTTGATGGACATAACTTTAGTACGATTGCTGCAGGGGCAGAACATCATCTGATTCTTTTTCTACTTAATTTGATCTGAATGGTTAGTAGTAGGTCGGGAGATGGGGAAGTCCGATCGTTCGAGGATTCGAACGATCGGATCTTTTCATCTATGGCCATGGCCAGCTTTAAGTAGAGCATATTCTTGAGCTTCCCCCAAAACCTCTGCAAAGCTAAAGTGCAGACTAAGTGATCTTTACATGTAAATACATATCAGGTTTCTTCATTTCCTCTGCTGAAAGTCCTTTATTAATAATGCATCGTTGATCTCATTCTTTTAATGTTCTGCATTTGATTCAGAATTTCTAACACTATTTGCTTTGCAACCTTATTTGCTACTGTATATAGAGTACATTGGGACATTCTATAATGGCACAAGGGGCATTTTGACTATCTTCTCAGGTCAAACGCCACAGCAGTCAGTATGCCTCTTATTGCCATTACCACATTGCAGTGATAGACTGTAAATGTGTTGCTTAAGGCAAATATAAAGGTAACAGGTAACTCCCCAATTGAGAAATGCTGAAGCAAGCAGTTTATTACCATAATTGTTGACTAGTCCTATAATTACCCGGGTGTATAAATAATTGTGGGCCTATTAGAAGTATTCACTTTCCTTCTGCCAAGCTATAAAATAAATGGGTGTATACATTACATACAATAAACCAGCAATACACTATACATTAGGTAGAGAGGGCCTTGCCCAAACAAGCTTGCAGTTTAAAAAACAAAAAATAATTTACTTCTGTTGGGTCAGTGTAGAAAAAAAAAAATCCATTGTGATTTCATAATAACGACAACAAAACATGAAAACTTCCAACAGGGGTGCATACTTTTTATAGGCATTGTATTGTTACCATTCAGGTAAACTTACTGGGCTTTAAAGAAAAGAAAGAAAAGCACAGGGTTATTTGCTTTATAGAGTTTCACAGGCTAATGAAAAGAAAAAATAATTTTCCCAGAATAGTATAGTATAGAATAGTATAGTACAAGCACTGGAGTTTTGGTCACAGTTTTTATTCTTGGCACACAGGGTAATTTCTAGCATTTTGGCACTCAAGCAAAATGATAGAAATGTCTTCCATTTAACGTTACTAGACAGGCCCCCCGGACTGAATATCAGACCACTCCACGGGCCTCCATATTTTCTGTGTAAAATCACTGGAAACCAGCATTAAAAGATGTAGAACATGAGGCCTATAATGTTTTGAGTGAAGATAACATTTGCAGCAAAGCAGTAGGAATACTTTTTTTCTGTCCACAAATAGGGTGTGACAGTGGTCATGGCTTTTTGTCTCTGTAAAGTTGGCCATAGACGCACCAATAATATCGTACAAAACAAAGTTTCCATACAATATTCAGGGAGAGAGGAGTCGACTGATATCGGCAGAAGATTTGGATATCGGTCGGCTCGTCGATCAGCCCAGGTGGAAAATTTTAATCGTGTGCCCTCTATTGTTTCTGCCTGTATAACTGAAGATTCAGCTCTACACGTGTGTATTGAAACGAACAATCTTTCTTGGAAAGATCTTTTCCAGGAAAGATCTTATTTTGGTCCTTCTAAACACAGAATGGAAAGTATCTAGAAGCAGGAAAAAGCCTTTCTTACCTGCCCCAATTATATTTTTTTTTGGCAAGGCACTGGTACATCATTATGCTATACTGATGGTTGTGCATTGTTTTGAGTTAGCATTAATCGTTTTCATTTGTTTTTTTTTTTAGGCATTATTCACATACTGAAGAAGGCTTCCTTGACCCATCTTTGCTCGAAAACTTGGAAAACAATCATGTAATTTACTTTTTATTGTTCATTTTAAATTAAACAAAATAACAGTTTCATATTTTCAAACAACTTGGACTTTTCATAATATTTATGGATATATATGCACTATATAAAGGATACGAATAATAACATAGATGGCCTTTTACTAAGGTAAGCCAACATACTGATACAATGCGAGAAACATAATATTTCCAAATATCCGCTTTTTCCTTTTGACCTTGGGGTGTTTAGGATCTACTTTGTGGCTGCCTTGTGACATCTGTAAATATAAAATGCCCTAATGATGGCTTGTGATACCTAAGAATACAGTTGTTACATCAAACATAATAAGACAACATAAGACCGTGTGGCTGGTACAAATTAAATTGGTCACACAGGGACATGCCATCTGATGTTTTGCAATAACAATATAATTGATTGTAATAATACAGGCCTCTGGGCTAGCAGAAACCCTCCTGAGGACTTTCTAACAGCTAGCAAATAAGCTATATAATTAGAAATACCATTTTATCAATAAGTAAACAGCTGACCGAATGGTAGCGTGGTTAAGTCTAAATAGAAACTTGAAAGACATTGTAAACAAAGTGAGAGCAATGCAAACTGTCTCAGTGACTGTTCTTTATGGGCAGAGACACACACTGCGATTCAGTGAGATTAGTTGCCCGTCGACAAATCTCCTTTTCTTTGGGGCAACTATTCTCCCCAAATGGCCTTCCCACTGGCTAGAATGTAAATTGCCGGCGGGATGGCACTCAGGACACTTAGTTTTCCTGAAGTCGCCCGAAGTTTCCTCGTGAAGCAACTTCCAATGACATCGGAAAACGAAGCGCTTCGAGTGCCATCGATTTCGATTTTAGCCGGAGGGAAGGCTTTTCGGGGAGATTAGTCACCCGAAGAAGAGGCGATTTGATCGCCCCTAATCGCATTGTGTGACTCTGCCCTAAAACTATGTGTTGCATGAAGCCTGATGTCTTGTAACCACCAAGCATATAATTAAAACAAAAAATGGATATCCAAAGACAGTCTCCACAATAGCTTTACATTGTCTATTGCCAACTGTTTTAAATACATTCACACTATAATAACAATTTCTTAAGGCTGTTCATTGTAGGAGACCCAGCTCATGATACACCCTTAAGTCCATATACTCTCTGTTCATGATCATACTGTGCCTTTCAGTGCAATATAGATTATTCTCTGTGGTAAAATAAGTAAACACTTTGAAATAATTGAATTTTCTTTTTAGCCAACTGCACCGGTGATATGTGAGTTTCTTACTATGATGTCGATATGTCATACTGCTGTGCCGGAGCGTGATGGAGATCAGATCATTTATCAGGCATCTTCTCCTGGTAAGACTTGGCTGATCTGAAATTCCTCTTTGGAAAATATTTAAATTACAATATCATAGGTCTATTGGTTTTGAAACGGTGGTTCTTTATAAAGGTAGCTTTTAATAAAGTAATAATAGAGATATTAGGTGATCATTCCTTAAAGACCTATTCTTTGGGCACACATTCGCTCAGTGCAGTGCACATGAGGGAACCTGGGAGCTAGCATCTGGCTGGAAGTGCAGTTGCTCTTTGGTTCCTCTGTGTCAATAGGAGAAATGCAACTGTGGTTGCACTCATCAACAAGCCCTACTATTCAGTCACCTCAGAACACTATCACCACAGTGGACAAGTTCTATATTTACCTATTGGCTAGCATAGATGGACTGGTGCAGCGGAATAGCCTCCGTTTGTCCCAACATTACTAGTTTTTTAGGTACTAGTGGCTGTTGATAGGTGGATGGTAGGAGTGAAATGTATTACAGGTATGGGATCTGTTATCCAGAATGCTTGGGACCTGGGGTTTTCCAGATAACTGATTATTACAGAGAGAAGGGAAATCATTTATAAAAATTTGGATTATTTAGATAAAATGGAATGTATCTTTCTGGATAACGTGTCTCCGGATAACGGATCCAATACCTTTACAAATAAGTTACCCAATGATTAAAATATATGCTAGATTATCATGGTGAACCATGTAATTGGTTTTAAGAGCATCGTCAATCATGTTATAGAAATTCTAAATAATTTTTTTTTATGTTGTGTTTTTAGTGAAAGTATTACATTTTACTTTCTCATAAAAGGGCTCTTTTTTTATACATCCTGACAGGTTTGATGATGTTCTGGATTAACTGAATGTATTGGGAGCTTCAGAAATCAATTGCATTTTTATACCGAGGGCTTGCCTTTCTTTGGACTTGTGGAATGTATTATTTATTGTTAATAGGGTGGCTACCTTTAAGTTAACTTTTAGTATGGAGGTCACTGATCCCATTTAAAAAACAAATTTATTGTTAATTCTACTTTTTATTACTCATCTTTCTAATCAGGCCTCTCCTATTCATATTCCAGTCTCTTATTCGAATCAGTGCATAGTTGCTAGGGTAATTTGGACCCTGGCAACCAGATTGCTGAAAATGTAAACTGGAGAACTGCCGAATAAAAAGCTAAATAACCCAAAAACCACAAATAATAAAAAATGAAAACCAATTGAAAATTGTCTCAGAATATCATCCTCTACAACATACTAAAAGTTAATTCCAAGACGAACAACCTCTTTAACAGCGTTTGAGTGGCATGATTTGGCATTCAGCCTCACTGAAATACAGGCATCTGTTTTCTGTGGCCCTAATTGCTGGAATATATAGAAGATAACCATCACCTTCATTTTAAATAATATGCAAGAAATTATGGACACTGAAATTGAATACTTCACTGTTCCTGATGTTTTACATTTCTGTCCAGCCAGGGGCGCTCCGTGAATGAGGCGAGTTGAGGCGCTCGCCTCAGGCGGCAGTGCCAGAGAGGATTCCAAGGGCAGCAAAAAGCCCCTCCTGCACCTTTAAGAGGGCAACATTGCAGGAGCCGCCTCAGGCGACTCCTTCAACAGGATCGGCGCTGTGTCCAGCCTTTTCATTTTAGTGGGGCGGTCATCTGATACACAATGTATCGATTTTATCGATCCCACAAGCCCCTGCTACTTTATGCATGCTTTGCCTTTTCCATTCATCTTTGTAAACAAGAAGGCTACAGTTTATCGGCATTTAAAAAGTTTCCCTATTGCGTGTTTATTTCATTTTGACAAATACGGTTTGCAATTTAGACTAACATTTATACTGCTGTTCATTTTGTTACAGATGAGGCTGCTCTGGTCAGAGCAGCAAGACAATTGCGTTTTGTATTTACCGATCGGACGCCAAATTCTGTCATAATAGAATCAGTAAGTATTTTGGTACTGTATTTGTGTGTGTGTGTCACATCCCCATGTATTTGTTAAACTCACAGAACTTCACATATAGTAGTAAAGTATTATGATCATTGTTTGCTGAACTCCTCTATGGCTTCGGGTGTTTTCTGTGCAGGGTACATTACACCATGTAATCACAGTTATCTCTCAAGTAGTAATCGTTAAAAAGACTTATAAATGATGTGCCTGTTACCAGTATCTAGACCTGACAGAAGCATTTGCTTCCTCAAAGAAGCATGTTTCTTCTCTTTTATACTTTACTGGGTTTTCTCTATCATGAAAAGGATGTGTCATGCCTCAAACAAAGGAGATGTCTGAGAACCTCGAAAAAAACAGTTATATAGTTAAATTGGGTTGAAAAAGGACAAAGTCCATCAAATTCGGGGCGACTAATCTCCCCGAACTGCCTCCCGCCTGCTAGAATCTAAATCGCCGGAGGGATGGCACTTGGAGTGCTTTTCTGAAGTCGTCCGAAGTTTCCCCGATAGGCAACTTCGGGTGACTTTGAAAAATGAACGGAGCTGATTGCCATCCCACCAGCGATTTACATTCTAGCCGGTGGGAGGCAGTTCAGTTCAGCCCCGAAGAAGAGGAGATTTGTCCTTGGGTGACTAATCTCCCCGAATCTGAGCATGTCTCTCTGCACTTAAAGTGATACTGACACCAGAAATTACACTCTTTTTTACATGTATCATAATATTGCCTTTGAAAACTACTTATAACTTTGCCATAAAGTATTTGCACAATGCTTTTACATTACCTGTCTGATGCCCCATGTTCCTCTGAGGGGGCTGCCATATTTGTGCAGCAGGAGTCAGTTAGTATTAGAATTTCTAACTGACAGGCTGAGATCGGACAGTCAGGTTTAGAAACTTCGACTAACAAAAATAATCTGCATGACCTATAGGTAACTTTTAATGCACATTAATATTTTAAAAAGTAGTTTTTTAGTGTCAGTATCACTTTAAGGATTGGAGTCCAAAGCTACACTGCATACTCCATTGAGCCCTTACCAGGGACATATAAAGGGATTGATGCTTACCAGATTAGACAAGATTTAAAAATTGTAAAGAGGTTGCACCATCCACCATCACGCAGATCTTACCAAGGGCAAGGCATGTAATAATCTTGGGGATCTCAAAGAACCCATACTAATGTCTAAGGAACTAAAGGCCTCTCTTGCTTGCCAGTGTTCAAAAGTCTACTAAAGCATCATTTCTATGTCCAAGGTTTATTCAGGATATTTACATTGTACTTGTTTTTTTGAACTTAGTTTTTCTAAGGTGAAGAGGGTTTCTGGCTTTGTCATTCTCTGTCATTGTGGTAAATGGATCATGGAGTAGGTTTGCGTAAGGCTGACTGTAAAACTACATTGTTGAAATGCATTAGTTTAACTTCTTTATGAATGTCTGAGTCCAAGATTATTGCTCCAATATTTATTTCAGTAGCATTGAGATCTTTTAATTGTTTTTGTAGTGTTAAAAAAGCATTAAAAGCTTGAATTCAAGTAGATGCAAGGTGTGATCTCTGTGTCCCCTTTAGAGATGTCGCGAACTGTTCGCCGGCGAACTTGTTCGCGCGAACATCGGGTGTTCGCGCTCGCCGGAAGTTTGCGAACGTCGCGCGACGTTCGCCATTTTGGGTTCGCCATTGTTGGCGCTTTTTTTTGCCCTCTCACCCCAGACCAGCAGGTACATGGCAGCCAATCAGGAAGCTCTCCCCTGGACCACTCCCCTTCCCTATAAAAACCGAAGCCCTGCAGCGTTTTTTCACTCTGCCTGTGTGTGCTGAAGAGATAGTGTAGGGAGAGAGCTGCTGCCTGTTAGTGATTTCAGGGACAGTTGAAAGTTTGCTGGCTAGTAATCGTTTTGATACTGCTCTGTTATTGGAGGGACAGAAGTCTGCAGGGGTTTGAGGGACATTTAAGCTTAGGTAGCTTTGCTGGCTAGTAATCTACCTTCTACTGCAGTGCTCTGTATGTAGCTGCTGTGGGCAGCTGTCCTGCTTCTGATCTCATCTGCTGACTGCTGCAATAACAGTAGTCCTTGTAAGGACTGCTTTTATTTATTTTTTTGTTGTTTTACTACTTCTACTACTACTACTACTATAAGAGCCCAGTGCTATTAGTCTAGCAGTGTTGGGGAGTGGGACTGGTGTGCTAATCTGCTGCTCCTAGTAGTTCAGCAGCACCAACTTTAATTTTTTTTTTTTAATATTCATTTTTTTTTTATTTTACTTTTTTTATTTTACTACCGCTGTAGTAGTGTATAAGTTGACCTTTTAGGCATTATTTGCCCTGTAGGCATTTTTTGCCCAGTGTGTTATTCAACCAACTGCCATCTAGCTGTGTGACCTTGTTCACATTCTGTCTAAATATCCATAATATTACCGTCTCCAGAAAAAACACCGGAGTGACTTTTTTCAAGCAGCCATAATATATTTTACGTAATCCGTATCCACCGCTGTAGTAGTGTATACGTTGACCTTGTAGGCATTATTTGCACAGTGTTTTTCTTCAACCCGCCATCTAGCTGTGTGAGCTTGTTCACATTTTGTCTAAATATTGATAATATTATCGTCTCTAGAAAACCACTTGAGTTACTTTTTTTCAAGCAGCATTCATATATTTTACGTAATCCGTATCCACCGCTGTAGTAGTGTATACGTTGACCTTGTAGGCATTATTTGCACAGTGTTTTCTTCAACCCGCCATCTAGCTGTGTGAGCTTGTTCACATTTTGTCTAAATATTGATAATATTATCGTCTCTAGAAAAACCACTTGAGTTACTTTTTTTCAAGCAGCATTCATATATTTTACGTAATCCGTATCCACCGCTGTAGTAGTGTATACGTTGACCTTGTAGGCATTATTTGCACACTGTTTTCTTCAACCCGCCATCTAGCTGTGTGAGCTTGTTCACATTTTGTCTAAATATTGATAATATTATCGTCTCTAGAAAAACCACTTGAGTTACTTTTTTTCAAGCAGCATTCATATATTTTACGTAATCCGTATCCACCGCTGTAGTAGTGTATACGTTGACCTTGTAGGCATTATTTTGCACAGTGTTTTCTTCAACCCGCCATCTAGCTGTGTGAGCTTGTTCACATTTTGTCTAAATATTGATAATATTATCGTCTCTAGAAAAACCACTTGAGTTACTTTTTTTCAAGCAGCATTCATATATTTTACGTAATCCGTATCCACCGCTGTAGTAGTGTATACGTTGACCTTGTAGGCATTATTTGCACACTGTTTTCTTCAACCCGCCATCTAGCTGTGTGAGCTTGTTCACATTTTGTCTAAATATTGATAATATTATCGTCTCTAGAAAAACCACTTGAGTTAACTTTTTTTCAAGCAGCATTCATATATTTTACGTAATCCGTATCCACCGCTGTAGTAGTGTATACGTTGACCTTGTAGGCATTATTTGCACAGTGTTTTCTTCAACCCGCCATCTAGCTGTGTGAGCTTGTTCACATTTTGTCTAAATATTGATAATATTATCGTCTCTAGAAAAACCACTTGAGTTACTTTTTTTCAAGCAGCATTCATATATTTTACGTAATCCGTATCCACCGCTGTAGTAGTGTATATGTTGACCTTGTAGGCATTATTTGCACACTGTTTTCTTCAACCCGCCATCTAGCTGTGTGAGCTTGTTCACATTTTGTCTAAATATTGATAATATTATCGTCTCTAGAAAAACCACTTGAGTTACTTTTTTTCAAGCAGCATTCATATATTTTTACGTAATCCGTATCCACCGCTGTAGTAGTGTATACGTTGACCTTGTAGGCATTATTTGCACACTGTTTTCTTCAAACTGCCATCTAGCTGTGTGTATTATCGTTTCCAGAAAAACCAACTGAGTTTTTGTTGTTGTTGTTTTTTTAAAAATAATGCCAGGCAAAGGCAGGCCGCCACGCAGAGGCCGTGCTAGGGCCGTGCTGCTATGCAATCCTGTGGCCCTAGCAAATTGCCCAGTTTTAAAAAGCCAATGACCCTGAACTCCCAAAATGCTGAAGAGGTAGTTGACTGGCTTACACAGCACACCCCATCCTCTACCGTTTCTAACTTTACCACAACATCCTCCTCATCCTCCACTGCTATGGCCACCCCACGTAACACTTCCTCCACCACCGGTGCCCCTTCTTCACTGGAGTCAGAGGAGTTATTTTCCCATGAGTTTCTTGAACTGAGTAATGCGCAACCATTATTGCCAGAAGAAGATGAAGGAGATGAGGACCTTACACCAGATTTAATTCTGGCAGAGAACACGATAGAGATGGACATAATGAGTGATGAGGAGGAGGTCCCCGCTGCTGCTTCCTTCTGTGATGTGTCAGAAGAAATTGATGCATCTGAGGAGAATGATGATGAGGAGATTGATGTTTTGTGGGTGCCTAGTAGAAGAGAGCAAGAGGAGGGTAGTTCAGATGGAGAGACGGAGAGTCAGAGAGGCAGTAGGAGAATAAGACTTAGAAGAAGCAGGGAGGACAGCCCGCAGGGATCAGTAGGGCAACAACATGTATCGGCACCTGTGTTCAGCCGGCCAACGCACCCGCCATTGCCGCCAATGCCGCCAACTTCTACTGTTACCGCCAGATCGCACACTTCCAAAAAGTCAGCAGTGTGGGATTTTTTTAATGTGTGTGCCTCTGACAAAAGCATTGTAATTTGCAATGAGTGCAGTCAGAAACTGAGCCTTGGTAAGCCCAACAGCCACATAGGTACAACTTCTATGCGAAGGCACATGAGCGGCAAGCACAAAGCACTTTGGGAGCAACACCTCAAAGGCAACAGGCAAACTAAAAGCCACACTCCTTCTGGTCCAGCATCTTACTGCTCTACCTCTGCTCTCCTTGACCCGTCTGAACCACCCTCCACTCCGCCTTCCACCTTGACCACCTGTTCCCATTCCCAGTCATCTGCCACCAGCCAAGTTTCTGTGAAGGCCATGTTTGAGCGTAAGAAGCCAATGTCTGACTGTCACCCCTTGCCCGGCGTCTGACAGCTGGCTTGTCTGCACTCTTAGCCCGCCAGCTTTTACCATACCAGCTGGTGGACTCTGAGGCCTTCCGCAAATTTGTAGCAATTGGGACACCGCAGTGGAAGGTACCCAGCCGCAATTTTTTTTCTAAAAAGGGAATACCACACCTGTACCAACATGTGCAGAGCCAAGTTACCGCATCTCTGTCACTTAGTGTTGGGCCAAAGGTCCATATGACTACTGACGCATGGTCCTCCAAGCATGGTCAGGGCAGGTATGTCACCTACACTGCCCACTGGGTGAACTTGGTAATGGCTGGGAAGCAGGGAATGGGTAGCTCAACAACAACAGTGGAGTTGGTGTCACCGCCACGGATTGCACGCGGTTCTGCCACCACCTCTACTCCTCCATCGCTCTCTACCTCGTCTTCTTCCTCTTCTTCTTCTTACTCTGCTGCTGGGTCCTCCTTCTCCTCCTCCACACCTGTGCACCCCCAGCTCCCCCTAGGCTATTCGACGTGCCAGGTACGCCGTTGTCACGCTGTCTTGGGGATGACGTGCCTGGAAAGCAAAAACCATACCGGATCTGTACTCCTGTCATCTCTGCAGTCACAGGCCGATCGGTGGCTGACCCCACACCAACTGCAGATCGGAAAAGTGGTGTGTGACAATGGAAGCAATCTGTTGGCAGCGTTGAGACTGGGCAATTTAACACATGTGCCCTGCATGGCACATGTGTTAAATTTAATAGTCCAACGTTTTGTCTCCAAGTACCCAGGATTCCAGGACGTTCTCACCCAGTCCAGAAAGGTGTCGGCCCATTTCAGACGTTCCTACACAGCCATGGCACGCCTTGCTGACATTCAGCAGCGCTACAACATGCCAGTCAGGCGTTTGATTTCTGACAGCCAGACTCGCTGGAATTCAACGCTCCTTATGTTGGAACGTCTGCTGCAACAACAAAGGGCCGTCAACGAGTACCTTTTTTGAACTGGTGGTAGGACTGGATCTGCAGAGCTGGGGATTTTTTTCCCCCGTTACTGGGTGCTTATGCGCGATGCCTGCAGGCTCATGCGACCTTTTGAAGAGGTGACAAATATGGTCAGTCGCACCGAAGGCACCATCAGCGACCTAATACCCTTCGCTTTCTTCCTGGAGCGTGCCGTGCGACGAGTGACAGATGAGGGTGTAGACCAGCGTGACGAGGAGCTGGAAGCGCGCGATTTCTGTCGGAATCACCAGAACGAACCCAGGCACCTGCTGCAACGCAGGGAGAGGTGCCAGAAGTGGAGTCAGAGGAGGAAGGTGGCTTTGTGGAGGAGGAGGAGGAGGAGGAGGACCAACAGGAGCAGGCTTCCCAGGGGCTAGTGGTGACCTTTTGGGGACCCCTGGTCTTGTACGTGGCTGGGGGGAGGAGACCGTGGATGATGCAGTCCTTGATAATGAGGAAGCGGAGATGGATAGCTCTGCATCCAACCTTGTGAGAATGGGGTCTTTCATGCTGTCATGCCTGTTGAAGGACCCCCGTATCAAGAGGCTTAAGGAGAAGGACCTGTACTGGGTCGCAACGCTACTAGACCCTCGGTACAAGCATAAAGTGTCAGAAATGTTACCAACATACCACAAGTCCGAAAAGATGCGGCATTTACAAACCAGCCTGCAAAACATGTTGTACAATGCTTTTAAGGGTGATGTCACTTCAGGAACTCATCAACATTCCAGGGGCAGAGGTGCCAGTAATCCTGCCACGAGCGCACCTGCAAGGACAAAGCCCTTTGGCCAGTCTGTAACGTCAGACATGCAAATGTTTTTCTGTCCAAGGCAGCGCCACAACCCTTCTGGATCCACCCTCAAAGAACGCCTCGACCGGCAGGTAGCGGACTACCTGGCATTAACTGCAGATATCGACACTCTGAGGAGCGATGAACCCCTGGACTACTGGGTGTGCAGGCTTGATCTGTGGCCAGAGCTGTCACAATTTGCCATGAACCTCTTGTCTTGCCCAGCCTCAAGTGTGCTCTCAGAAAGGACCTTCAGTGCAGCAGGAGGATTGTAACTGAGAAGAGAACTCGCCTAGGTCACAAAAGTGTCGATTACCTGACCTTTATTAAAATGAATGAGGGGTGGATCTCGGAGGGTTACTGCACGCCGGAAGACTTGTTCTGACTTCTATGCAGCTGTCCTTCTCTTCAAGCCTCATGACTCCACACACAGCTGTCCTTTAGCGTCCTCCTCCCTCCGCCACCGTTACAAACTAGGGTGCAAACCCTACTGGTTTAATTTTTTCTGGCCTCTGTGCTTCAGTGGCTGCAACCAAAAAAACTGGGCAAACAATGTCTACAAGGTCAACGTATGGCAAAAAATGACTATTTTCAGCATTTATATGGCATATTTTTTCTGGCAACTGTGCTTCAGTGGCTGCGACCAAAAAAATGCATATTTTCTGCATTTATATGGCATAATTTTTCTGGCCTCTGTGCTTCAGTGGCTGCAACCAAAAAAATTTATATTTTCAGCATTTATATGGCATAATTTTTCTGGCCTCTGTGCTTCAGTGGCTACAACCAAAAAAATTTATATTTTCAGCATTTATATGGCATAATTTTTCTGGCAACTGTGCTTCAGTGGCTGCGACCAAAAAAATGACAACGTATATGGCAAAAAATGACTATTTTCAGCATTTATATGGCATATTTTTTCTGGCAACTGTGCTTCAGTGGCTGCGACCAAAAAAACTGGGCAAACAATGCCTACAAGGTCAACGTATGGCAAAAAATGACTATTTTCAGCATTTATATGGCATATTTTTCTGGCAACTGTGCTTCAGTGGCTGCAACCAAAAAAACTGGGCAAACAATGTCTACAAGGTCAACGTTATGGCGAAAAATTACTATTTTCAGCATTTATATGGCATATTTTTTCTGGCAACTGTGCTTCAGTGGCTGCGTCCAAAAAAACTGGGCAAACAATGCCTACAAGGTCAACGTATGGCAGTTGTTTAAAGAGAACAGTAGATTACTAGCCAGCAAAGCTACCTAAGCTAAAATGTCCCTCAAATCCCTGCAGACTTCTGTCCCTCCAATACAGAGCAGTATCAAGCAGATTACTAGCCAGCAAACTTACTATCATCTGTCCCTAAAATCACTAACAGCTCTCCCCCTACACTATCTCTTCCAAGCACACACAGGCAGATTTTTCAGATACATTTTTGCCCTTGATCCCCCTCTGGCATGCCACTGTCCAGGTCGTTGCACCCTTTAAACAACTTTAAAATCATTTTTCTGGCCAGAAATGTCTTTTTTAGATGTTAAAGTTCGCCTTCCCATTGAAGTCTATGGGGTTCGCGAACCGTTCGCGAACCGCTCGCGTTTTTGCGCAAGTTCGCGAATATGTTCGCGAACTTTTTTTCCGACGTTCGCTATATCCCTAGTCCCCTTTGGGGTTGTTCAGCAGATTTCTGGGAGGAGTTTTACTTTTAAAAAGTCTGCCTTGTCTCCTGTGTTGTCAATTGTTTTGTCAGGCACCTATCATTGGTTTCTCTTGTGTGGTATTTGAGAAGTTGGTTCAATGGAGCATTCAGTAAAGTGTTTTTGTTTGTTCAAGCTTCTCTCACTAGTGCTGTTGGAAAAGCTTTAGGGGGTTGATGGAGGGCAAGTAATTTTGGAACCAGAGATGTAGGAATGTTCACTGTCCTAAAGTAGGGGTTTTATGCTTAGAAGGGACCTATGCCAGTCTTCTTACAATGGTAGCTTGTTTATGGATAAGCAGGTCCTCATAAGAAACCAAGGTTGTAAAACTTGTACCTCTTTCCCTTAGTGATATTATTTTAGCTCTTTTGATTGGAGTATCTTGTGAGCAGGGCCCTCTAACCCTCCTCATTGCAAATCATCAAGCAAAACTTTTTTCTGAGCTGCCATGTACCAATAAGTGTGACATTCATGTTTTATATATTCAATACCTTGTCAGTCGGTCCTCAGGTAAGTGACAGCAGCCCAGAGCATGTGCAGTGAATCAGCGGAAAAGAAGGTGGGGAGCTACTGGGGCATCTTTGGAGAAACAGATCTTTACTGCTAAAGAGTTTTGTTTGCCTTGGGCTGGTATAAAAGCCCAAAACATAATGTACCAATATTTCTACCCTAATTCTTTAGTGAAACTTGTTTTCTTTTAATGCAATAAGTCAGCCCAAAAAGCAGCTGTTTGATTCCATCACTGGCGGGACCCCTGTAAAATGCACTAATCTGCCATAGAGTTCTCCATTGGGAATGGGATGTCCAGATGCTAATAAGCTTATTCCGCTATGTAATTACAGTCTCCTCCTGCTGCAGTTTTGAGCAGATTAGAAGACTATACTTTAACAGATTGAACATATCCCTTTCTGCAGCTAGATTCTTAAAACATCTGACCTGATTTTGCTTTTCATGTTTTGGGCATAAACATTTAATTAAATGAATTGTGTTTTATAGCTTGGTCAGGAAGAGCGATTTGAGCTGCTGCATGTTCTGGAATTTACAAGGTAAGTCAATTTATCTCATACCAGTTAAAACAAATAAACCATAATTACAAATATAAGTAAACGGTCTGCTTTGCCCTTATATACCTTAATGCATTGCTCCATGATAAATGTAAATTGTATATTTATATAGTGCAATACAGTAATAATTGTAAAAACAGCCAGAGAGCACCCAAAATTAAATTGCAAAAAAGTACTTTCTTGCTTGACCCACTTACACAGTGGTGTAACTATAATGGAAGCAGACCCCGCAGTCATGGGGGGAGCCAGACCATGGGGGTCAGCCTACTCTATAGCCATCTACCGGAAAACTTTTGCACGCCCGCTGCGATCTATTTGCAGCAGGCAGAAACACACATGCGCACGTGGAGGGGGGGGTGAATTAGGTTTCTTTGCATGCCTCGCCCCTCACTAGATTTTTTTTTGCTGGGGGCTCATTATGTCCCTATTCCCTTATATCTTGAAAAATAACTAGCTTTTAGAGTTTAGATGATCCACTGTCAAGCTACTGGGATACTGTCATGGGAAAAAAAACATTTTTTTTGAAACACATTTAATAGTGCTGCTCCAGCAGAATTCTGCTCTGAAACCATTTCTCAAAAGAGCAAATAATTTTAATTTTTAAATCTGACATGGGGCTATACATATTGTCAGTTTCCCAGCTGCCCCAGTCATTTGACTTGTGCTCTGATAAACTTCAATCACTCTTTACTGCTGTACTGCAAGTTGGAGTGATATCACCCCCTCCCTCCCCCCCCCCCCAGCAGCCTAACAACAGAACAATGGGAAGGTAACCAGATAACCGCTCCCTAACACAAGATAAAAGCAGGGGCACTTCGCTAATGAAGCGAGTTGAGGCGGTCACCTCAGGCGGCAGCGCCCCACTAGGTACCAGGGGCAGCAAAAATGCTGCTCCTGGTACTTTAAGAGCCAAATTTCCGGCTCTTCTAGCACAGAGAGCACAGTTAGGCTTTCTGCGCTAGTGTACTGGCCCTCTCTGCCGCCCTCGTGGATCCCCTCAAGCGCAAAAAGGTAAGTGCACGGGGGAGGGGTGACGGCAACTGCTGCTGCCTCATGCGGCGGAGGGGCCAGGATCGCCCCTGGATAAAAGATCACTTGTAGATCTATGAACAGCACCCAATAGTAAAATCCAGGTCCCACTGCAACACATTCATTTATATTGAGTAGGAGAAACAACAGCCTGCCAGAAAGCAGTTCTATCCTAAAGTGCTGGCTTTCTGAAAGCACATGACCAGGCAAAATGACCTGAGATGGCGCCTACACACCAATATTACAACTAAAAAAAAAATACACTTGCTGGTTCAGGAATGAAATGTTATATTGTAGAGTGAATTATTTGCAGTGTAAACAGTGTAATTTAGAAATAAGAACTGCATCATAAAAATCATGACCGAATGTTTTAAGGGACCTTAATGTACATTTTCTTAGTATTGTTCTGTATACCAGCCCTCTGCATTGCACGTGTCTTCCATTATTTACTGAACAACAGAGTTTTTAAACCCCACATCCTTTCCTTTACTGTGTAGGCACAAAACAAATGTGTAGGCACAAAACAAATGTTGAATTTGTTTTTGAGAGAGAAATAAGACTTTTTTTTCTTGTGTACAGTAATCGGAAGCGAATGTCTGTCATTGTTCGAAATTCAGCAGGAAAACTGCGGCTGTACTGCAAAGGGGCTGTAAGTAATTTATGTATTGTTATATTCTGCAGTACTCTCAATTCCTCAATTTGATCTTTAATACATTTGCCATCCTATCTATCATTTTAGCCAGTAAAAAGCCTCAAGGAATGCAATCTAATTAATGTAACCTGAATTGGTAGTGTCAAAAAAACAACTTCAGCTGGCTGTACTTGTGGCTAGGTTGCCAAATCAGCCAATCTCTGTTCGATTTGGCCACCTGAGCACTGGGTCAAATGGGTAATTCTGATAGTATCATAATGCAGGAGTGCAGATTAGTTTTATCAGTGGGTAATTAAAGGAGAAGGAAAGTAATCCTGCACTTGGGGGTGCCAAATGTTAGGCACCCCCAAGTGATTGTAAAGTGTAAGTGTTGAAAGTAAATACAACACTTTGTGGTGCCTAACATTTGGCACCTGCAAGTGCAGGATGACTTTCCTTCTGCTTTAAAGGGGCTGTTCACTGGATGTTTTCAGATAGTTCACTAGAAATAGGGCTGGGCAGAGTTATGAAGTGCTTTGAATGTCAGGGTCATTAATTTGAATTTGATTCTGAAAGGTAGCGGAAGCCAGTGCAGGAATAGACAGAATGGCGGGGCAGAGGAGGAGCGGTTGCTGAGGTGTATAAGCCTCGCGGCAGTGTTCATTATGGACTGGAGAGGTGACAGTCTCTTGAGGGGAAGGCCAATTAAAAGAGAGTTGAGGTGGCCATACACGGGCCGATAAAAGCTGCTGACAGACCAAGTCGGCAGTTTATTGGCCCATGTATGGCCCCCCTACGGGCTTCCCCGATCGATATCTGGCCGAAAGTCAGCCAAATGACAATCGGACAGGACTAAAAATCCAGTCGGATTGCAGCTGGATCTGTTCGTTGATGCGGTCCTGCGATCTGACTGCCCGTTAGCCATCTTTAGGATGCGATCGTTAGGCCCTAGGGCCCACAATTGGATCAGCCAGATATTGCCCACCTCAATGGTGGGCATATCGGGGAGAGATCCGCTCGTTTGGCGACATTGCCAAACGAGCGGATCTCTCTATGTATGGTCACCTTTACAGTAGTCTAGACGTGATCTGACAAGAGAGTGAATAAGCATTTTGGCTGCATCTTTGGTGATAAATGATCGTATTTTGGATACCTTCCTTAGGTGGAAGTGACATGATTTTATAAGTGACGATATGAGGAGTGAATGACAGGGCAGAATCTAGGATAACCCCAAGGCACCGGGCCTGTGGAGAGGGGGTGATAGTGGAATTGTGACGACCCCTAAGCTTAGCCTCTCAACAGCTGCTCAGAGCCCACTGAGCATGTGAATGTCACAGAAACTTTCCAAGATGGTGACCCCCTGTGACAAGTTTGAAGTCCTGGATCATTGCTGCTATTGACAAGCTGAAACTTTAGGCTGGTGCAATAAGTTCAGAATATAAAATACGGCATTTTTAGCCACATTCATTTTCAAGCTTTAGTTCTCCTTTAAAGTTCCTGTCTCTGGTGTTTCAGTCTGGCAACTCAGTTGTACAATTTTGCAACATTTAGTTGATACATTTCTCAGCAGCATCTCTGGAATATTAGCAACTTTTGTATCAATTCCAACAGCTGCCTTTAATAAAACCCAAAGCCAAAGATTTAAATGTATAGCTTAAATGTAAGGATAAGTAATGTATCAATTCGGGGACCCCCCTCCCAGAGCTGCTTTAGAAAGGCATAAGGTGAAAAATAAATTTTACATTTCAGTATTTAGAAAAACGGTCATACATAGAAAATGAAAAGTAATTGGAAAAAGTCTTTATTTCTGGTGAACTGTCTTGACAGCAATGTTTACCACTGCACCACCATGGTTTGCTTGTGCTTTGATTATTCCTTGTCACAATATTTACATACTTTGAGCTAACAGCTATTTGTATTTAAGCTTTACTGTCTCTTCTCAATTGGGAAATGTATCTCGGTGTAATAAAACGTGCTCCCTGGATTATCATCAATTCTTCTGATCTAGGATACAGTCATTTATGACCGTCTGGCTGAAACGTCAAAGTACAAAGAAATAACATTAAAACATTTGGAACAGTTTGCAACCGAAGGTGAGTTTGAAATGGCTTTTGATTGTTTTTATGCACTTACTGACAGATCAGCCTTAAAGTACATAGATAATTCCAGTTTCTCTCTTAGTTTTACAACTCCCGGTATTTCAAAACACCTACAGCTGAAAGGTTTCGTTCAGCAAAAATCGCTCCGTTTGAATATTTAATGTAATTATGTTTTTATTTTGTTTTTTTTAAAGTGATACTGACAAATTCCAGGTTTGAGCAGGAATGTGTGAAGTTGCTTTAAAACCCTACTGGGAGATAATTTCACTTTCATTAAAGTTAACAGGAATGTTTCAGTGTGACTCCCCAGTGCTAATTTCACATTCTCAATCTTCCCTTCCCTTATTTCTCCAGTCATAACACAATATTTAGCCCCACTAGCAATGTCAGTAATCTATGCAGCTTCTTCCAGTGCTATCTCATGTAATGATTGAGACGCTGTGCAAAGACTTAATGAACATATATATATAAATCATACCCCAGCTTATTGTTTTTTTTTTGTCCCAGCCACCTAAGCTTGGCACGACTCATGAGACCATGCTGGGAAAAGTACATAAATAATCAAGACTGGTAAATAATTCGGAGGGCTCTGGGGGCAGCCGTGTGCGCTTTCAAGAACACTGATAAATGTTAGGTGCTGGAACATAAAGTCATAATAACAAAACCGCAAAAAGTCCGCACTCCTAGGTCTTGTGATACAAAAAAGTGTATATGTATTAAACGTTTCGGCTCTTAAACGCGCCATCCTGATGGCTCGCGTTTAAGAGCCGAAACTAATCTACACCATTTTTGTATCACAAGTATGTGATACATAATTGAGCGATACATACTATGAGTGAGGACTTTTTGTTGTTTTATTATATATATATATATATAGATATAGATATAGATATAGAGAGAGAGAGATATAAAATCAACCAAGCAGATCGGCACTCACAATGTTAACTCGTAGTTCATCTACCCGGGTGCTGCTCCTGGGACTGTATGCACAACAAACTTTGATCATGCCTTGAGAAGTGTGGACTAATAATAATTATATAATTATATTTAAGTATAGTAGCGCACTCCTGGGATTTAAATGTTATTAAAGTCTTTATTCCATTTTTGGCTCCCCTCTAGATAATGGCTCTGGAATAATGACTTTAATAACATTTAAATCCCAGGAGTGCGCTACCATACTTAAATATAATTATAAAATTATTATTAGTCCACACTTCTCAAGGCATGATCAAAGTTTGTTGTTACTCTCCTTTTTAAATTGATATTATAAAGCACTCAGTAACTAATAGTCTTGACTTTGTCATCATTGTAAAATTGGTGCATGGCAGAAAACTGCAGTACTGAAAACCAGCCAACAGATGTCAGTACAAATCACGCTATAGATGTATATACCGTATCATGTTTATATTCAGCACTATTGTATGTGGTGCTTTAAAAGGTATGTACAGTAAATAATAATTAAGCAGTGTGAATAAATATTTATGTGCGCAGAGGAAATCTTCCGTCTATCAGGTAAGGCCAACCAAGAGTGCAGCAAGTGTTGTTGATCTGCAGCTCCTAGAATCCCAATGACTGGGATGCAGGAAGATACAGTTTAACATCTAGAGGGCTGGCAGACGCCCATTACTGGTGTATGTGTATAATAGTGTTACTTATAAAGCTCTGTGTGATTAATGCTTACTGTGCAGACATGCCACAACCAGGTCCAACCTTCCTTGTTAAAGTTCAGCTTCAAGCATACCCTTGTCATGGCTGTTGGTGGAATGCTTGACGTTTTAGTTAAACCAGTAAAGTAAAGTCACGCATACTCGCAATCCTGCAACTATAAACCATATTTATACCTATGATTTTGTATTTCCATTTAGGTTTACGGACCTTGTGCTTTGCTGTTACTAGTATCCCAGACAGTGCTTATGAAGAATGGCTGGATATTTATCATAGAGCTTCCACTTCTGTGCAGAACAGAGCACTGAAACTTGAGGAATGCTATGAACTCATAGAAAAAGTAAGGAATCCCTTGCTGCCATCTCAGCCTGTTTGTGTGTGTGTGTAGGTCTTGAAGAACATGTAAAGCCTACATTTTCCTACCATGTATATAAGTTGAGCATATCTTCCCCACCCAAGCCACATCATTTGTACTGCATATACCCCCTCCATTTGCCAGCGCCATCACATTTTCCTAAAACAAATAGCTTTCATTTTCCCTCTGACACATCATCAGTAACATTGACATGTGCAAACATGACATGTAAAGGTCATACAATGCGGAATGCAGGGTTACACAGGCACAACATACTTTGATAAAAAAAAGTTCTGTTGGGGTTGAGCACTGTAATGGTTAAGCTGAAATCAGGGGAGGTGGTTAGGAGAAAAAAATAGAATCAGGCAGCTAGAGTTTCTATTGGAACCAGCAATGCTATATCTTCATTGGCTGTTAGACTGGAGGGTGTGTTTAGTAATCTGAGCTGAGAAGAACTGAGCATGCTCATTGGCCAACAGCCAAAGTGAATTCCTGAGAGAGAGGGTTAGAGGAGGAGAAGGATTTCTCGGTGATTAAGGGGATGCTGCAGGCTTACTATTAACTTTTTAACAACCCTAGTGGCAGTTATCTAAGGATTTCAAAGAGGCTGTTCACTGATAACATTTTTGTGGGGGTGGTTATATGTCTTTTAATGTGATATTTGTAATATATCAGTAGGGAAAGATTCATAGAGATACATGTAGAGGAGGGAAAGGTGTGTGGTGCTTGAGAAGGTCACCTAGGAATAACTGAAAAAGAAGAACCTCTGTGTAGCAGGGTGAGACCCAGATCAGAATCTGCTATGTGTCAGGGCTTGAATTTAAGGAGAGCCATCAGTTTTATTCCATATGTTTGTCTACTGGCTGTAGAAGATCTTTTGAAGCAGTGACTTGTAGTTCACAACAAACTCTGGACAAATATATTGCATAATTACAACACTGCTACTGTACATTAGCACATTCAGACAGGGCCTGAGTACTTCTCCAGTGCACTGACATGGCATTTACAAACATTTCCACCAAGTTTAGCTTGGTTTCTTTGTATGTAGCTTTGGTATGACTGGTGCAGGTGTTTTCTCCCTGTGATGTGCAGAGTGTTTGCTGAAGGATGTGCGTGTTATTCCAGTCTCCATTGGTGGCAGTGATGTACTTCCATCTTTACACCTAATAGAGCTTTGATTTAACAGGTGCCCTGCACATGTATTTCTGGCAGGCTTGGAATCATTATTATAGCACAGGCTTCATTCTCACTCCGACTCTGCCTTGTACAGTATTTCAGTTTCAAAAGCGAGCAGTAGCTAATACCAGATTCTGCAAATGTATGAAATGAAGTCATTGCTATATCTCCTGTTGTATTATTCACACGCAGCACCTGATCAAAAGGAAAATCCTTTACAAAACTTCTCTTGAGTGCAGAGCTCTGCTGGAGTTTTTGCCTTTGTGCTCTTTATTTCTGGCTTTTGATTCAAGTCCATTGCTTTCTGGCCAATACAAACAGAGGCAAGATGGTGTTGCCTGACTCAAGGATTATCCCTGCATTATCTCCATGCCATAAAACCAGTACAAGCATGCTAGAAGAAGAGTCTATTTTAACACAGTAGAAATAATGGCAAACTTCAGCTTTAAAGCTGTCGCCTTCTAGAAATTAAAATTTAAGCGAATCTGACCCATGGGACATATTAAACATTCTTTTTTGTATATTTATGAAAAATCACAAAAGAGATTAATCATAATCTTGATTTTAAAGGAATTGTTCAGTCTAAAAATAACTGGGTAAATAGGTAGGCTGTGCAAAATAAAACATTTTTCTAAAAGTTAGTTAGCCAAAAATGTAATGTATAAAGGCTGGAGTGACTCGATGTCTAACATAATAAATCACAAAAAAGAGAAAAGAGAGAACTGACCCATATTACTGCACCATCCCATCCACAGCATCCAAGTTTCTAACGTGTAAAGTGATAAATAAAACGTAAAGTTGTGTTTTGTGCCCAGTACTGGGACACTTTGTATTATATGCTGTATGCCAGTGATCCCCAACCAGTAGCTCGTGAGCAACATGTTGCTCTCCAACCCCTTGGATGTTGCTCCCAGTGGCCTCAGAGCAGGAGCTTATTTTTGAATTGCAGGGTTGGAGGCAAGTTCTGGTTGTATAAAAACCAGGTGCACTTTCAAACAGAGCCTCAATGTAGGTTGACAATCCACACAGGGGCTACCAAATAGCCAATCACAGCACTTATTTGGCACCTGTAAGGGACAATGTCGGACGCCACGTCCAGAAGGGCCACCAAATCCAAAATGGCGGCGCCCAGAGGGGACCACGCGGTCGACGGACGCCAGCGCGTCGATCCGCGCGCAGTGTTGACGCGAATGCGTCAAACTTGACGCTGCGTATTGACGCTTGCGTCAAAAAACGTGCAGCGTCAGCACGCAATTGGCGCATGGCGCATGACGTCGTGATTCACGTTTTGGCGCCAAACTCTGCCTATTTTAGGTCGTCTGATGCTCCACTCTGCGCCCGATTATAGGTCTTACTCCTGTTAAGTTCCTGGGTGTTATCTGCATTGATTGATTCCTGTTTACGACTCCTTGCCTGAATTCTGATTACGTCTGTCTTGCCGCCTGAACTGACTCCAGCCTGTTTCTTGACCACGTCTGATTGCCGCCTGCACCGACCTTGCTTGTACTGACAACTCTTTTGCTCAACCCCTTGTACCTCGAACCTTGGCTTCCACCACCTCCTCCTTGGTCCACACTGCAACTGCGCCTTCGGGCCTGACAGTATAATCGGGCCATGGACCCCACTGAGGAAGTGACTCCTCCTCCGGATTTCGGAAGAGCTTTCCGTGGGTTAGCTTCCCGTATGGAGTCTTACGAGAGTCAACAGGTCCATTTTGGGCAAGCCCTGGAGGCAATCTTGGACAAACTGTCTGTGAATCCCTCTGCTGCTTCCTCTCCTGTGGTCGTTGCTGCTCCTGCTCAGGGTACTGGACCCAAGGTGCCGGCTCCTCCTCTCTACCATGGTGATCCGCAGGCATGCCGAGGATTTGTAAACCAGTGCCAGATCCAGTTCGAGCTCCAGCCTACTCAGTATCCATCCGAGAGGGCAAAAGTGGGGTACGTTATTACCCGCCTGCAAGGAAAAGCTCTGGAGTGGGCATCTCCCTTATGGGAAAAGAATTCACCGCTCACTTACGATATAGACCTCTTCCTGCATTCCTTCCGCAAAGTCTTTGACGCTCCTGGGCGGGTCACTACTGCCGCCTCTCGTCTCTTGCAGATCCGTCAAGGCAACCGCCCAGTCAGTGATTATGCCATTGACTTTCGTACTCTAGCGGCCGAGACCACTTGGAATAACGATGCATACCATGCGGTCTTTTACCAAGGACTTTCCACTCGTCTGAAGGACGATTTAGTGTCCCGTGATATTCCTGACAATTTGGAAGATCTCATTACCTTGGCCACCAAGGTGGACACTCGAATGCGGGAGCATCTGTCCGATAGAGATAAGAGCAAGAGATTCCAGCCTCTCCTAGCCCCACATTTTCAGAAGCCCATCATTCCTACTACCTCTTCTTCCGCTTCGCCCCCTGTTGAACCCATGCAGATCGGGGGGGCACGCCTGACCGAGGAAGAGAAGCTCCGCAGACGCTCTGCCGGCCTATGCCTATATTGTGGAGGCAAGGCACACTTCGCCTTTAACTGCCCGGTGAAGCAAGAGAATCTTTCTCGCCTTGGTAAGTGTGGGGAGACACACTGGGGTGTAATTGTTTCTTATCCTGAACAGACCCCTCAACGTCTTTTGCTTCCTGTACAGCTTCAAGTAAACACTAAGCAGATTTCTTCGCAAGCATTTCTGGATTCTGGGGCTGCTGGGAACTTCCTGGACCAGTCATTTGCCATTCTGCACAAGATTCCTTTGAAGTCATTGCCTACACCTCTTCGAGTATTGGCCATCGACGACAGACCTCTGTCCAATGCCTATATCTCACATGCCACTACAGAACTTTCCGTTACAGTGGGGGCACTGCATGTGGAGAGACTTTCTTTTCTTATTATTAATTGCCCCTCCACACCTGTTGTTTTGGGACTACCCTGGCTTCAACTCCATAATCCTGTCATCGACTGGTCGGAAGGCCAGATTTCTCAGTGGAGTTTGTCTTGCCAACAGAGTTGTTTACCTTCCAATGCTGTTATGAAGTTGTCCTGCTCTTCAATAAATTTTCCTTCTCTTCCCCAGGCATATCTGGACTTTTGTGATGTTTTTTGTAAAAAATCCGCAGAAACCCTTCCTTCCCACCGTCCCTATGATTGCCCCATTGATCTCCTTCCTGGCACCATGCCCCCTCGTGGCCGGACTTATCCGCTGTCTCCGTCCGAGACTAAGGCCATGAGAGAATATATACAAGAAAATCTCCAGCGTGGCTTCATTCGTCCTTCTTCATCGCCTGCTGGAGCTGGGTTTTTCTTCGTTGAGAAGAAGGATGGCACTCTACGACCTTGTATTGACTACCGGGGCCTTAACAAGATTACAGCCAAGAACCGTTACCCTTTACCCCTTATTTCAGAACTCTTTGACCGACTTAAAGGGGCTAGTATCTTTACCAAGCTGGATCTCAGAGGGGCATACAATCTGATCCGAATTCGGAAGGGCGACGAATGGAAGACGGCATTTAATACTCGGGATGGACATTACGAGTATCTCGTCATGCCGTTCGGACTTTGCAACGCCCCTGCAGTTTTCCAAGAGTTCGTCAATGATATTTTTAGAGATCTTTTGGGACTGTGTGTGGTTGTTTATCTTGACGACATCCTCATTTTTTCCAAGCATCTTGACGAGCATAGAGGTCATGTCCGAGAAGTCCTTTCACGTTTGAGAGAAAATTCCCTCTACGCCAAGCTGGAAAAGTGTTCTTTTGAGACCCCGAAGATTCCCTTCCTGGGTTACATTATTTCGTCTGAAGGTTTTGAAATGGATCCAGCCAAGGTTTCTGCTATCCAAGAATGGCCTTTGCCTACCAGTACTAAGGCCATCCAGAGATTTATTGGCTTTGCCAATTACTACAGGCAGTTCATCAAAGGATTCTCTTCTAGAATTTCTCCTATCTTGGCCCTTATTCGCAAGGGGGGAAGGCCTGATATTTGGACTGCTCCTGCCAAAGCAGCTTTTGAATCCCTGAAGGAATCCTTTTCTTCCGCCTCAGTCCTAAGACATCCTGATCCTCTTCTTCCATTTTTCATAGAAGTTGACGCCTCTGATGTTGGGGCAGGTGCAATTCTCTCCCAGAGGCAACTCAATGATGGGAAGCTTCATCCTTGCGCCTTTTTCTCCAAGAAATTTTCCCCGCCTGAACGGAATTATGATGTTGGCAATCGTGAACTTCTGGCAGTTAAATTGGCTCTGGAAGAATGGAGACATCTTTTGGAAGGTTCCACTGTTCCTGTGACTATTTTTACGGATCATAAGAACTTAGAATATATCCAAACCCTTAAGCGGCTGAATCCCAGACAGGCACGGTGGTCCTTGTTCTTTTCCCGCTTTAATTTTATCATCACCTTCCGACCTGGCTCCAGGAACAAAAAGGCGGATGCTTTATCCAGAAGTTTTTCTTCCGTGAATTCCACGTTTGAAGATGAAGAACCAATTGTTCCATCCGCCAAAATTATCGCTGCCTTATTTCCTCCTATGGCTTCCCAAATTCTGTCTGCTCAAGTCTCAGCACCTGCCAATACTCCCTTTGGGGTAGCCTTTGTACCCCCAGATCTTCGTCAGACTATTTTGCTTCAATCCCACAGCTCCAAGCAGGCCGGTCATCCCGGGGTTAAGAAGACGATTGATCTGCTGTCTCGGCTGGTCTGGTGGCCCTCCTTACGAAAGGATGTTAAGGACTTTGTTGCTTCCTGTTCCATTTGTGCTGCCTCCAAATCTTGTCATACCTCTCCCAAGGGATTATTGTTACCTCTTCCCATTCCATCCCGCCCTTGGACACACTTGGCCATGGACTTCATCGTGGAACTTCCCTCCTCCCAAGGTTTTACAGTCATCTGGGTAGTGATCGACAGATTCAGTAAGATGGCTCACTTCATTCCGCTCCGTAAACTACCCTCTGCATTGGAACTGTCTAAACTGTTTATTTTACACATTTTTCGTCTGCATGGTTTTCCTCTAGAGATTGTGTCTGACAGAGGTTCACAGTTTATTTCCAAGTTCTGGAGGTCTCTTTGCAAATCCCTCAATATTTCCCTTAATTTTTCTTCTGCCTACCATCCTCAATCCAATGGAGCTTCTGAGCGGGTTAACCAAGCTCTTGAACAATTTCTAAGATGTCATGTCTCATTGTGTCAAGATGATTGGGCTGAATTGCTTCCCTGGGCCGAATTTGCTCACAATAACTCTCTTCATGCTTCATCGGACCAATCGCCTTTCTTTTGTGTCTATGGACTTCACCCTTTGGCCTTTTCTCAAGATTTTCTTCTCTCCGATGTGCCGGCTGCTAACGATCAAGTTTCTCATATGTCCGCCATTTGGCAAACCACTAAGAAGAACTTGGAGAAGAGTTCCTCCCGCCAGAAGTTTCATGCCGATAAGAAGCGTTCTCCAACCCCTCAGTATGCTCTCGGTGATAAAGTTTGGCTCTCGTCTAAGAACATTCACCTCAAGGTCCCGTCTGCTAAATTAGGCCCTAAGTTCATTGGCCCTTTCTCCATAATTGAACTTGTAAATCCTGTGGCTGTCCGTCTTCAGTTACCTCCGGAGATGAAGATTCCAAACGTTTTTCATGTGTCTCTTCTGAAACCAGCCGTGGCGGGTCACTCTTCTCCCTTTCCTGCTCCTGTATCCGTCGACGGGTACCAAGAATTTGAGGTTGAGACTGTTTTGGATTCTCGAATTTCTAGAGGTTCCCTCCAGTATCTGGTGAAATGGAAGGGGTTCGGGCCTGAAGAGTGTTCCTGGGTCAAGCATTCGGACATTCATGCTTCTCTTCTGGTTCAAAGATTTCACAGTAGATTCCCTTCTAAACCCAATCGTGGTGGTCCTGAGGCCCCCCGTAGAGGAGGGGGTACTGTAAGGGACAATGTCGGACGCCACGTCCAGAAGGGCCACCAAATCCAAAATGGCGGCGCCCAGAGGGGACCACGCGGTCGACGGACGCCAGCGCGTCGATCCGCGCGCAGTGTTGACGCGAATGCGTCAAACTTGACGCTGCGTATTGACGCTTGCGTCAAAAAAACGTGCAGCGTCAGCACGCAATTGGCGCATGACGTCGTGATTCACGTTTTGGCGCCAAACTCTGCCTATTTTAGGTCGTCTGATGCTCCACTCTGCGCCCGATTATAGGTCTTACTCCTGTTAAGTTTCTGGGTGTTATCTGCATTGATTGATTCCTGTTTACGACTCCTTGCCTGAATTCTGATTACGTCTGTCTTGCCGCCTGAACTGACTCCAGCCTGTTTCTTGACCACGTCTGATTGCCGCCTGCACCGACCTTGCTTGTACTGACAACTCTTTTGCTCAACCCCTTGTACCTCGAACCTTGGCTTCCACCACTTCCTCCTTGGTCCACACTGCAACTGCGCCTTCGGGCCTGACAGCACCCTAAGAACATTTCTCATGCTTGTGTTGCTCTCCAATGCCTTTTGCTTCTGAATGTTGCTCACGGGGGAAAAAGGTTGGGGATCGCTGCTGTATGCGGTCGGTAGTATGTATCTACCACATAACTAATTTGCACTGACCTAAAGCACCAACCTATTGTGCCCAGGTCAATCAGTACTCCATGGCTAGCTCAGTTTTAAGTGTGAACACTGGACATAAATTTTAAAAATTTGACATTAAAAGTTACGTTTTATATTATCACTTTACACGTTAGAAACTTGGATGCTGTGGATGGGATGGTGCAGTTATATGGGTCAGTTCTCTCTTTTCTCTTTTTTGTGATTTAATAGTTATCTGACTCTGCACACCATTTTCCTATAACTGATGGTTGGTGCTCCCCAATATCTAACTTTTGTCTAACATTATGGCCAGAACACTACTTGCTGCTTTTCAGTTCTCTTGCCCGCGGTTATACCATTGAGCACCATGGAGAGATCCACTTCTGTCTTCAAATTTCCCGGGGCAAACACATGCGCAGTAGTTAAAAGTTCAGCTTTTCACTCTAATGTGCATGTGTGAATTAGATTTTCATGATTTATCATACTTTGGCCCTTTTAAGAATTCAAAATCTACTATTCACCACCTAAAACCGGCCGAATTGCTGTTTTAGTCAATGGAAGCGTTCCAGGGATTCATTTGAAGTTTTTTTCAGAGAAAAAACTTGAACCGAGTTTTTTAAATTCAAATTGAATTTGATTCGAGTTTTGGGTTGATTTAATCCCTCCGAGTTTTAAAAATTCTACTTTTTCAGTACATTTCTATTGGTCGAATTTTGAATTTATGGGAGTTTAGGGTCATTTTTGAAAACTCGCATGAATTCGAAATCCGAGCTTTGATAAATGTGCCTCCAAATAGACTGACCAGGCTGGTTTTGCCTCTAATAAGGATTAATTATATCTTAGTTTGGATCAAGTACAAGCTACTATTTTATTATTACACAGAAAAAGGAAATCATTTTTAAAAATGTGGATTATTTGAATCGAATGGAGTCTATGGTAGACAGCCTTTCTGTAGTTCATTGCTTTCTGGATAAGGGGTTTCCAGATAACGGATCCCATACCTGTACAAGATCACCTTGTGGAAGTGCTGCCCCTACACCCTATCTTCTGCTATTTCTGTCCCGGATGACTTGCTTTTTATAAAGATTCTCCTGCAAATGACAAGCAAACTCGCAGCCCATCTCTTGGCTGCAGCTGGTATTGAAAATAAACCTTGTGCTGTTTAGTGTGTGTTTTTCTTTACTGACTAAGGGCCGACTTAATGTCGTGTTTGATGTAAGGTTTAGGTAATGCTGAAGCCAGTTCTGTATCCCATGGCACAGTGAGTGTTATTTTAAACATTTACTCAGTACCCTGCACTGTGTAACAATATCATCGGGAGGAAAGGTGCTAAGAGCACTTTCTCAAATGGAAAAGGGCTTTTCCTTAGGGCTTTATTCTGAGTCGTCAATGCCAGGAAAAATAATGAAAATCTCTTCTACATGATTTTTATTGCACAAAAAAAGTCTTGTCAAATGTTGAGCCTATGTATACATTGCAAGGTATTTTATAGCTTATATAGCTCAATGTACGTGTATGGGATCCATTATCCAGAAACCTGTTATCCAGAAAGCTCCAAATTATAAGATTACCTTTTCCCATAGACTCCATTTTATCCAAATACTCCAGTTTTTTAAAAATTATTTCCAATATCTCTGTGTAATAATAAAAAAGTAACATGTACTTGATCCAAACTAAGATATAATTACTCCTTATTGGAAGCAAAACCAGCCTATTGGGTTTATTTAATTTTTCAGTTATTTTCTAGTGCGCTTTAAGATCCAAATGATTTCCTTTTTCTCTGTAATTAAAAAATAGTACTGAGATATAATTAATCCTTATTGGAAGCAAAACCAGCCTTTAGGGTTAATTTAATGTTTACATGATTTTCTAGTAGACTTAAGGTAGGACGATCCAAATTACAGAAAGATCCCTTATCTGGAAAACCCCAGGTCCGGAGCATTCTGGATAACAGGTCCCATAACTGTTCCATGGCTTGTACACTGTATACTTTTAATGAGGCACATTTATCAAGGGTTCGAATTTCAAATTCATGTGAGTTTTTTTAAAACTCGCATGAACTCGAAATTCGACCAATCGAAATATAATCAAATGATTTAAACTCTGGTGAATAGGATCAACCCGAAAACTTGAATCAATTCGTATCGGGTTTGATTCAAATTTTAAAAACTCGCTTCGAACAACTCCAAATTGATCCCTGGGTGTCTCCCATTGACTTAAACTGCAATTCTGCAGGTTTTAGGTGGCGAATAGTCGAATTTGAGTTCTTAAAGGGCCAGAGTATGATAAATCTCAAAAATCTAGTTAAAATTTTTTGAAAAAATCTCATTTGAATAACTCCCTAGTCGAATTTGACAGTTTTGACCATTAAAAAAACTTGAACGAATTTCGAATTCAAATTTTCAATTCGATCCTTGATAAATCTACCCCTTAATGTATTGACCAAAGATCCTAATACGGTATGTACTAAATGTGCTGTAGTGAGAAAAAGGTTTAAGTAGGTTTTCTCTCATCACAAGGTCAGGCCATATTCTAAACATTTTTGGGTAGATACTAATGGTAAATAAGTCATTCAAGGGAAAAATGCACAACTAGCAAATTAGATACCTGTATTATCAGAACTAGGGTGAGGTTACCTAGTGAATTATCCCAAGGCTAGTAGGGAGAGGCAGCTAGAGTGCTTAGTGCCTAACTAGGCATACTTTTACTTTTGTTGTATGTAGTACTAGGGACAAATAATTGTATAAGGTGAAATAAATGACGGTTAATGGCAAGATATGGGTAAGATACTAGTTTATAGAGCATGTTTTTAAATCCGTTATCACGTATTTGCTCTTTCCTAGAATCTACATTTACTTGGAGCCACGGCCATTGAGGACAAGCTACAAGACAGTGTGCCAGAAACAATAGAGACTTTAATCAAGGCGGATATCAGGATCTGGATTCTAACAGGAGATAAGCAGGAAACTGCTATTAATATAGGTATAGTCATTTATTTCCAACAACTTTGCAATCTAGCCCACTATTGTATAAAGGTTACAATGATTGATCTATTTGAAGCCCCTCTCAAATCCAGCATGGATTGTTCCTTATACACAACATTTCCTGTTATTTGTACATACAAACCCCATAAAGTGCTAAAATCCTTTTTTTCTGCACTGAAATATGAGTCCAAAAGGTTTTCTTTTTTTTGTAGATGGTTGCAAAAAAAATGGGGCTACTTAATGAGTGATAAACATGGTTAAAAACGAATAAGAAAACGTTGCGTCACAGATAGTCAGTATACGTTTTACTTTTTTTTTTTTTTTTTTTAATACCTGACATCTATCTGAAAATGAGCCAGTAGGTGGCAGTGTTGCTTTGTGATCATACAATTTTCTCTGAAGAAGATGAAAACATTAAGACTTGAAACAGTTTTTCAACTTGAATATTCAGGGGGAAAAAACTAACAAAAGAATAATCTTACCATTATTAATTTTAGAAGTGTTTTCTTGCATGTAATGCCTATCCCTATTGCACTACTTAATAAGTTAATTAGAAAAAAAAAAAATAACATTTTGCTTTCTTCCCTCTTCAGAAGCAGCATATCATATATCAATTTATTTTTTTACTATGCATGCATCACACACGTCTTTATTTTAGGTTATCAAATTGTGAAAAAAAAAAATAACATTTTGCTTTCTTCCCTCTTCAGAAGCAGCATATCATATATCAATTTATTTTTTTACTATGCATGAATCACACACGTCTTTATTTTAGGTTATCAAATTGTGAAAACATATTTCTACAGGAATTATGAAAAAAAAAAAGAAAAAGTTCAGCAATGTATTTGTATAGGCATATATATGCCTGTGACCCATGTACTTTCCCACCTCTTCAGTAATATAATAACAGCAGGCTGACACTAGTGGGTCTATTATGTGCATAGAGGTGACAGTTTCTGGTGCATAACTAATTCCAGATGCATTTGTTATGGGACCATAACAAGGATACTGTTCTCTATCCCTTCTACAGATTTTGCTGTAGGTTTACAGGGCTTTGTGCCAGTCATCAGAATTGCAGTGCATGAGCAATATAGATCTTGTTGAAATACAGAAAATTTATTAAAGGAGAACTGAACCCTTAAAACAAACATGGCTAGAAATAATTTATTTTATGAACAGAACATACTGCCAGGCCTGGATTTGTGGAAAGGCTACCAAGGCCCGGGCCCAGGGCGGCAGGATTTTAGGGGGCGGCATGCTGTCCAACCACATCCACATTGGTTCAAAAACACTGGGGAGGCAATAATTTTTTTAAATGTCCCATGCGCCAGTCCCCATTGCTCCTGTCCGGATGATGAAAGTTTGACTGAATAAAAGGGAGGGGACAGGGTGACGAACGACAGCGGGCCTAGGGGTGCCCGCTACGTAAATCCAGCCCTGCATACTGCACCAGCCTAAAGGTTCAGCATCCATATCACAGTGTGTGCTGGAGTATATGAAAACCATACAGCATACTTCCACTGCAAGTCTTGATGCATAAAACAAATTAACCCCTCCAATGCTGCAGTACACACATGTATATAACTGTATTGTTGACGTGTACAACCCTAATAAACATTGATAGGTTCTCCTGTTTGTAATGTAATACCTTGAACCTTCTCCTTGTATAGCTTTGAAAGGGAGCTTTTTTTTCCCCCTTTCAACTGTTACTTTGTTTTTTGTTTGGCCTAGAAATATGGCTTGTGAAACCTGAGAAATGATTTGACGATGCCGTCAAATGCTTTATGTCATTTTGTTATGCTTGTAGGAAAAAAAATATACTTTGCAATTTTGATGGACTTCAAACATTATGCACTTCTGGAACACCATCAAATTTTATACAGCGCAAAACATTCTCATTCTAACATAGATAAAAAAGGAACAACAGCACGTTATATAAATAAATCTTCATAGAAAGGGACTGCAAGCAAACTGGAAACCAGGTTACACATTGAAGCTTGGGAAGCTTTGCAGCTGTACACTTAAGCTGGCCATAGATGTAAAGATCCGATCGTTCGAATCCTTGAACGATCGGACTTTCACATCTCCCGACCTGCCACTATTTATTCAAATAAAGTAGTAAAAGAACAGCCAATGTTCTGCCCCTGACAGCAATCGTACGAAATTTATGTCCGACAAAGCTGGTGACAGCCTCCCTCTGAAAATCGGACGATCAGCAATACATGCAGAGATATTATCGGCAGCCGACAGAAATCTTTTAACCTGTCCGATCGACTAAACGATCGATCTCCGTGGGACACAAAATGTCGGGACTCTCCACACACGGTCGGAAAAACGTACAAATCGAGGATTCATACGATTGGATCTTTGCGTCTATGGCCAGCTTTACGGTCATGTTCGTCTAAAAAGTAAAAAATAGAATGTACCCAGCATTTCCATGCTACATGCACCAGTGGAATATCACTTACTATGCCTTAGCACATCTTGATACATAACCCTCAAAATATTACCCACAGCTGTTCAAACTGTCGGGGAAATGTATGCTGTGTGGCAGCAAGCCCAGAACTGAAGGATGATGAACATTCCCATAGCAATTTGCTGCTTAAGGTAAAAGGCATATTCATGTCTCCAGCTGTTTGGGGATAGACTCTACCTCTTTACCTCATGCTGAAATAGAGAATGACTTTGTTCCAATTCCAAGGGATGCCAGTGTCCCTTCAATGCCTCCGCTTCCTCACACTGATTAACAATCACAACAACCCCCATATCACTTATATGTACAGAGAGATGCTGCTGCACAAATCTGAAAGAAAGATTCACTGGATCTGCACATCCTATGCACCTGCTTATTGTTCAGCCCAGTGCACAGTCAGGTGGATATGAACCCCATCAATATAATCGAAAGGACAATAAACCAGCACCCAGTTTCAAGCTGGAGAGATCCCCTGTGTTTATTTTGTTCATTACAACATTTTAGGGGCACACCCTCGAATTAAGGTGCATACCACCAATACATTGCACAGTAGAACTACCCTCGGTGTCAGTTATTCTGCCTTCAAGTAACATTAGTCAAATCGATAACCTGGATATATTTTGTTATCAATTTAGCTACTGTTTGTGCTGAATGTAGCCATACTAAAAAGAAGATACAAGACCCTAAGTGTGTGTGTGTGTGTGTATATGTATATATATATATGATCTGAATGATGATGAGTGATTGGTTTTAAACTGTTAAGGGAGTGTTTTCTTGGGTTTAAATACCGTGGTTAAAGTTGATATCATTAATGCCTATGAATAAGTACCAGAGGGTATGAAACGCGTAAGTCGGAATACCAGTTGGTCTGTATGCCTACTTTTTTAATTCTATGTTAAATAAAATATAACTTTTTAACTTATTTATGGAGTGTTTTGGGATATATTTTTGTGCTTGATATATGTGCCCTGGGTGGCTATATCCTAGCAACTATGGCCCTTTAGACAGGCCTCTAGATTGCAGCAGATAAGCTCTATTTTTGTTCTCATGCAACAGTTGTAGGATAGGAAGGAGCATAACAATCCGCAGACTTGGCTGCAAAATTCCTTTATTATCACTTGCAGCCAAGTCTGCGGATTGTTATGCTCCTTCCTATCCTACAACTGTTGCATGAGTACAAATTTGGCCTGGCTGGTGTGGCCTGAGTAGGAAAGTGAGCTACACAGGTGGAGATCGTTTGGATAAAACTACATTTTTGCTCTATTTTTGTTGTTGTTCTGCCAAACAAGCAAAAAAAAAACATCCAAAATCTCATGGTTGCAAAAGTTTCCCTTGGCATTTTCTATGCTTTTGTTCTCCTTGATCCTTCAGACGGTCATCTAAAAAGCTTTGCACTCCTAATCTATTCTAGAAGGGGGCTAATTATTATATACAGCAAGCAATAATGGAAAACCTTTCTTGGGGCTCTTACACATGAGCGGTTTTACCTGCGCTGCCCTGCTTTGCGATTTCTTCTGTTCAGCCACAGGGGAGCGCAGGAATAGACGCACTCAATTATTGTCAAGGGGGCTGTACTCACACAGACGCATGTATGCGCCGAACGCAAAAATGCAACATGCTGTGTCCCACCTGCGTTTGCCGATTACATGCGTCTGTGTGAGTACAGCCCATTGACCATAATTGAGTGTGTCTTGACCATAATTGAGTGTGTCTATTCCTGAGCTCCCCTGCGGCTGAACGGAAGGGATCGCAGGATAAAACCGACCTTGTGTAAGAGCCCCTTAGCAAGTAAATTCTGCTTGTGGAATCTCCCATCCTCCTGGTGCATAGGCCAGATTAGCACAACACCTCAGCAGGACTTGAACTTGGTTGTAAAATGATGTAGATAATAATGTATAGTCCCAGATGAGAGGCTATTGAAACTCAGTAACCTTACCACCCCTCTCTCTCCTGCTGAATTGTGGTTGTGGTTGAGCGGATTTTACTATTTATCTCTCCTGCTGAATTGTGGTTGATCGGATTTTACTATTTATCTGAACAGTTTTCTGGTACCTCCGCAGTGGATCCTTATGTTTCTGATTACTATAATGGTCATTAGTTAACTGAAACATAATTTGCTATTATAATTATGTCAGTGCTGGTTGTTATGTTTGTAACTCTGTATGCTATATCTATGTGATTTCTTTGTATAATCACTGTGCAATATGCTGGGGCTCTAAAAATACATGTTAATAATAATAATAATAGTAATATTCAGTGACTTCTCTATTCCCCTTTGTAATGTTCTATTTTTTTTCTTTAATATGCAGGTCACTCTTGTAAACTTCTTACGAAGAACATGGGACTAATTGTTATTAATGAAGAATCTCTTGATGTGAGTATTATTTTGTTTTTTAAGGCAGAATTTTTTTAGCCTGGGCAACACAAATGTCTAACTGGTTTTGGTGAGGAGGGCCAGCAATAGGTGTCTTACACGGAACATTGCGCAACAATGCAGTGATCACTTGTGGTTTTACATAAAGCAGTGTCTAAAGACAACCAATGCTCAATCAATATCTATATTGTGTCATTCATTTTAACCGTAAATCCAGCCTCTAGGTGTGACCAAATGAGCAGCATTGGATGCTGTATGAATGTATAAAAATACACTGCTTTATAATGACTGGCTAGGAATGATTGCAGTTCTTATGATTTCCAGGGACCTTACCTGTTATTTTTATGTCACTTGTGTACAAAGTGAAATATATATCTAAAAAAAAAAGGAAAAACATGATTCCTCAGATTCGTTTGTTCTGAGACATTTTCATTTTTCTACAGACAACTCGAGAAGTTTTAAATCATCACTGCACCACTCTTGGTGATTCCTTGAGAAAGGAGAACGACTTTGCTCTGATAATTGACGGCAAGTCCCTGAAGTATGCCTTGACATTTGAAGTGAGACAGTATTTCTTAGACCTCGCTCTTTCATGTAAAGCTGTAATTTGTTGCAGGTAACTACCCTACGTGAGCATATCTCCTAAGCATTCTGTCCTCTCCTTTCTGCATAGATAATTGTTTGTATCTGTATAATGTCATTTAGCATGTGTACTCTCTTCCATATGCCTTGTGTGCTTTACATTTCCACTATGCATTATTGTGGAGTTATTACATATGGAATGCAGTATCCTTGTATGCATGGAGCTTGCAGAGAAATATTGTGCATTATGGTTTATATTTTTAATTTTAGGATACACCAATACTGTGTCCATACAAGCTAGTAGGCACTAAAATGATTTTGTTAATACAAGTTACTCCTATGATATTGCTTTACTTTTAAATTTACACATCTCTTTATGAGTACTGGTTATACATCAGCCATGACTAATCATGCTTTTCATTATAACAATATAAGAATAATATTTAGAGATTGATATAGATAGATGGATATAGATACATAGATGGATATAGATACATAGATGGATATAGATACATAGATGGATATAGATACATAGATGGATATAGATACATAGATGGATATAGATACATAGATGGATATAGATACATAGATGGATATAGATACATAGATGGATATAGATACATAGATGGATATAGATACATAGATGGATATAGATACATAGATGGATATAGATACATAGATGGATATAGATACATAGATGGATATAGAAAGATGGATATAGATAGATAGATGGATGTATGGATATAGATGGTATGGATATAGATCTGTATAATGTCATTTAGCATGTGTACTCTCTTCCATATGCCTTGTGTGCTTTACATTTCCACTATGCATTATTGTGGAGTTATTACATATGGAATGCAGTATCCTTGTATGCATGGAGCTTGCAGAGAAATATTGTGCATTATGGTTTATATTTTTAATTTTAGGATACACCAATACTGTGTCCATACAAGCTAGTAGGCACTAAAATGATTTTGTTAATACAAGTTACTCCTATGATATTGCTTTACTTTTAAATTTACACATCTCTTTATGAGTACTGGTTATACATCAGCCATGACTAATCATGCTTTTCATTATAACAATATAAGAATAATATTTAGAGATTGATATAGATAGATGGATATAGATACATAGATGGATATAGATACATAGATGGATATAGATACATAGATGGATATAGAAAGATACATAGATGGATATAGATACATAGATGGATATAGATACATAGATGGATATAGATACATAGATGGATATAGAAAGATGGATATAGATAGATGGATATAGATAGATAGATGGATGTATGGATATAGATGGTATGGATATAGATCTGTATAATGTCATTTAGCATGTGTACTCTCTTCCATATGCCTTGTGTGCTTTACATTTCCACTATGCATTATTGTGGAGTTATTACATATGGAATAGATACATAGATGGATATAGATAGATGGATATAGATAGATAGATGGATGTATGGATATAGATGGATGGATGTATGGAGATAGATGGATGTATAGATAGATGGATGTATGGAGATAGATAGATAGATAGATAGATGGATATAGATAGATGGATATAGATGGATATAGATAGATGGATATAGATGGATGGATAGATGGATATGGATAGATGGATATAGATGGATATAGATGGATAGATAGATAGATGTAAAATGTAATATGGGTACATGTATAAGAATGAGTGTTTTGCAGTTATGCTAAAGTTTTTCACTAGGAGTATAAGAAATTTTGTGAGGGTATGCGTTTGAATGAAATAAGGTTACACTGGGATGAGTATGTGAATGTAAGTGGGCCCATCTTGCAGGTGGTGCATCTGTGCCAGCAAATACAGAATTTTTTTCCAGCTGTAATTCTTGCAGCTAACCCCAATACTCTGTTGGTCAGTCTAGGAACTCATTGTTCAGGGTACATACCGTAGTTGTATATCTGAAAAAAGTAACTTGCAGCCTGCTCTTGGCAGTAATGCCTAATACAGTAAGGACAGTAAAACCTGGTGCTTCTATATTTACTGCTTTATTCTACACAAATATTAATTTTCCCCAAATGGTTAATCAAGGCTAAAGTTGGAATAGTGCATACACGGTAACTTAAACTCACCTTCAGCGAAGTATGAAACCGCATTTGGAAATGAAAATCCCCAATGATATTCTGTTTCCAGAATTAACAGATTCAGTTGATGAATGCGAGGCAGATGCTTTGCCAAAGTAATTAATGTCAGAACTGTGCTTTAGCCTTGCGGACCCAAGATATGTCCCAGAATGCAATATAGGAAACATTCTGTAACAGGACATCACCATGCAATGTACAAATACAGTGGGGCTCATTTAAAAAGAAAACTGGACACATTTGCTCCTGGGCAGTAACCCATGACAACCAATCAGATTGTTTTCAGTTTCCAACCGGTAGCTGACTAACAAAAAGCTAATCACTGATTGGTTGTTGTGGGTTACTGCCCAGGTGCAAATTTGCCCAGTGTTTATAAATGAGCCCCAATATTTTCAGAGAGTTTTGTAACAGACAGACACACACAAAACCCAAAGTTTTCACCCTCTTTCAGTAATGTGGGGGTGAGAAGTGTATATTGATATAATCAACATAAATCCAGCAGAACAATATGATATTCATTCACATTTAGATATATGGCAATGGTCCATACCACATACTACAACATGCAATTGCTTACTGCAAAAATGCAGAGATTTTTTACCCACAATGAAGCATTTTTCTAAGAAATCCAGCATAAGAGGCACACAGGAACATAATTTACCAATATGGTAAGTTGTGCACTAGTCAGTGTAAGTATTAATGGCATCATTTCTGGCCTAAGGAAAGGTATTGGCACTTAGATTATAAGATTGCAGAAAAGTGACTTCCTTCCTCTTGTATTAGCACTTTATTCTGAATGTAAATGTGTTTTAGTATTTCTATACAAACTGCGCTATGTAAAATAAATACAAAGCAGGCTGAACTAGTGATTTGGTGTTAGACACAAGTTGCAAGGTATGTGTGTGGGTATAAATATCTTCGTTAATCACATTTAAATAAATGTTTGGGTTTTTTTCACGGTATCCTGCGGACATAAATGAGCCATACTGTATGTATGTGACTGAATAATAGATTTTCATTCATCAAAGGTTTGCAGGTCATTTGTGGATTTTATTTTAAAGTGCTTACTTTAAGGGTTGCATTAAATGTTTTTAAAAATAACCAGCCATTTATAGAAATTCCCTCCCCCTTTTATTTTTTTTAAATGATATAGGTAATAGCATGGACCCAAGGGATAAATGACCGTTAAACTGCATTAGTGGGGTGTACAGTAGTGTACACCCCACTACTGGTGTTAAAGGACCACTTTTGTGTTTAAGGAACAGTAACACCAAAAAATGAAAGTAATGGAAATTTCATGTACTGTTGTCCTGCCTGCTAATAAAGCACTGTTATACTCTACTCATCTGCGGCTACCCAATACATAACATTAGTGTTTATAAATCACCTGTACTGAGAACAAAATGCAATTTCATTCATCCATGAATTTCACTGAGCATGTTCCATAACATGTGCCTTTATTCCCTTCTGCTTACCAAAATATAGGGTATCCCCTCTGCAGAAATCTGAAGTGGTGGAGATGGTAAAAAAACAAGTAAAAGTTATCACCCTTGCTATTGGCGATGGAGCAAATGATGTCAGTATGATCCAGACGGCCCACGTTGGTGTTGGTATAAGTGGAAATGAAGGGCTACAAGCTGCCAACTCGTCTGACTACTCTATAGCACAGGTACTTATGGCAAGATGCAGATACGTATTCTGCTAGTATTACATTTGTCTATTTACTTGCATTGTTGTGCTTTTTTTTGCAGTTTAAGTATTTGAAGAACTTACTGCTGGTCCATGGTGCTTGGAATTATAATCGAGTAGCAAAGTGCATATTGTACTGTTTTTATAAGAATATTGTGCTCTATATTATTGAGGTAAGTGATCAGTTTTTTATTACAACTTGCATTTCCATTGCTGCTTTATTTGAATAGTTGATTTCCATTTCAGTATTTGCCAGGCAATAGGGAAATATTCTCTACATCTTCCTGCCTCCAGAAGTGTGTTTTTTTTTTTTTTCTCCAAAGTGAGAAAGGCCATGAATGGGGCCGAAACGTCAGATTGAAGTTCTGTAAATAAAGATTATTTTTGAATTTTAAGTCCTGCGAGTGCGCGGATCTTTCTGGAGGTATAGTGAAGATTTGGGGGCTGATTCACTAAGGGTCGAATATCGAGGGTTAATTAACCCTCGATATTCGACTAGGAATTGAAATCCTTCGACTTCGAATATCGAAGTCGAAGGATTTAGCGCAAGTTCTGCGATCGTACGATCGAAGGATTATTCCTTCGATTGAACGATTAAATCCTTCAAATCGAACGATTCGAAGGATTTTAATCCAACGATCGAAGGAATATCCTTCGATCAAAAAAACTTAGGCAAGCCTATGGGGACCTTCCCCATAGGCTAACATTGACTTTGGTAGCTTTTATCTGCCGAACTAGGGGGTCAAAGTTTTTTGTTTTTTTTTAAAGAGACAGTACTTCGACTATCGAATGGTCGAATAGTCAAACGATTTTTAGTTCGAATCCTTCGATTCGAAGTCGTAGTCGAAGGTCGAAGTAGCCCAAAAAATACTTCGAAATTCGAAGTTTTTTTACTTCGAATCCTTCACTCGAATTTAGTGAATTGGCCCCCAAATGTTTCTGCACCCAGGCATATATAATGACTTTTTCGTGAGTGCTGGGAACCGATGCAATGTCCTGACTGCAGGGGCTATAAGGAAGCTTGTGATCCACTGTTAAGAGAAAAAATGGCAAGACTACAGTTTGATGTCTTGCAAGATTTTGCCACAGTCATTGCACAAATGAACACTTGTCTTTAAGTGTACTTGTGTCTAACATGGCTCCTTGCATTTGCACATTGTAACCGAGTGCCCATTCCATGTTATGAAAATTTTGCTTAAAGGGGTGGTTCACCGTTAAGTTAACTTTTAGTATGTTCTAAAATGGTCAATTCTAAGCAACTTTTCATTATTTATTTTATACTTTTTTAATTATTTGCCTTCTGACTCATTGACCCCATCTAAAAACAAATGCTCTGTAATGCTACACATTTATTGTTATTGCTACTTTTTATTACTCTTCTATCTAAACAGGCCTCCTTCTACTATTTATATTCTTTTCTCTTATTCAAATCAGTGCGTGGTTGCTAGGGTAATTTGGACCCTGGCAACCAGATTAATGAAACCACAAACTGGAGAGCTGGTGAATAAAATGCTAAATAGCCCAAAAAGTGCATTTTGTTATTGCTACTTTTTATTGCTCATCTTTCTATTCAGGTCATCTCCTATTCATTTCCCAGTCTCTTATTTAAATCAATGTGTGGTTGCTAGAGAAATTTGAACCCTAGCAACCCTGTTGCTCTTATTGCAAACTGGAGAGCTGCTGAATAAAAAGCTAAATAACCAAAAAAACACAATTGATAAAAAATGAAAACCAATTGCAAATTGTCTCAGAATAACATTCTCTAAATCATACTAAAAGTTAATTTTGCCTGTTGATCCAGGGATGCTACAGCAGCCTACTGAATGATGACCTTGTTCAGTGGATGTGATTTACTTAGACTTTGCTAAAGCATTTGATACAGTGCCACACAAAAGGTTACTGGTTAAATTAAGGAATGTTGGCCTGGAACATAGTATTTGTACCTGGATAGAGAAATGACTAAACGATAGACTACAAAGAGTGGTGGTAAATGGAACATTTTCTAATTGGACCAGTGTTGTTAGTGGAGTACCGTAGGGCTCTGTACTAGGTCCCTTGCTTTTCAACTTGTTTATTAATGACCTGGAGGTGGGCATTGAAAGTACTGTTTCTATTTTTGCAGATGATACTAAATTGTGCAGAACTATAGGTTCCATGCAGGATGCTGCCACTTTGCTGAGTGATTTGTCTAAGTTGGAAAACTGGGCAGCAAACTGGAAAATGAGGTTCAATGTTGATAAATGCAGGTTATGCACTTTGGCAAAAATAATATAAATGCAAGTTATACACTAAATGGCAGTGTGTTGGGAGTTTCCTTAAATGAGAAGGATCTAGGGGTCTTTGTATATAACAAGTTGTCTAATTCTGGGCAAAGTCATTGTGTGGCTACTAAAGCAAATAAAGTTCTGATAAAAAAGGGCATTAACTCAAGGGATGAAAACATAATTATGCCTCTTTATAGGTCCCTGGTAAGGACTTACCTGGAGTATGCAGTGCAGTTTTGGACTCCAGTCCTTAAGAGGGATATAAATAAGATTAAGTGCAATTAAACTGGTTAGAGGGATGGAAGACTTAAATTATGAGGGTAGACTGTCAAGGTTGGGGTTGTTTTCTCTGCAAAAAAGGCGCTTGCGAGGGGACATGATTACACTTTACAAGTACATTAGAGGACATTATAGACAAATAGCAGGGGACCTTTTTACCCATAAAGTGGATCACCGTACCAGAGGCCACCCCTTTAGACTAGAAGAAAAGAACTTTCATTTGAAGCAACGTAGGGGGTTCTTTACAGTGAGGTCCATGATGGCTGATTCTGTTAATGCCTTTAAGAATGGCTTGGATGATTTCTTGGACAGATATAATATTAAAGGCTATTGTGATACTAAACTCTATAGTTAGTATAGGTATGAGTATATATAATTTATCTGACAGTAGTGAGGGGTGTGTGTGTATTGATGCTGGGTTTTCATTTGGAGGGGTTGAACTTGATGGACTTTGTCTTTTTTCAACAAAATTTAACTATGTAACCAATCCTATACACATTGTAAGTGCTATGCAGGTAGCTGATCTGGGACTGGACTTTGTCCTAGGCTTCACCTCAACAAAAGAAGATGGGGAGTTATGGGGATGTATTTAGCAATACAGACCTTCACTGCTACAGAAGCTCATAGGGGTAGCATTTCTATCATTATTCTTTATTGAGCTTTAGTAATCCTTTTAAATAAACACATGGACACATTCAGTATATTAGCATGTGTTTTATGATTTTGTTGATAATCCTCAGCAGGTTCTGCTAGAAACTATTTTCTCTTCTAGCTACACTTGTTATCGCCTTGTTTGCAATTGTACCTGTTGTAGCAGTCCGTGCCATAGATGTCTTTACATGAATAAAATACACATAGCTGGAGTTATTTATTTATTCTGGATTAGTTCCCTGGCCGACCATCTTTCTGTTCTCCATGTGCTTAAAAAATGAACCAGGTGAAATAGATCTCGCACATAGATGAACCCAGAATATGTTAAGCGTTAACATTCTTTTGTTCTAATAATTCAACCTTGTTTTTCCCCTTTTGGAAATGCACTAATTTCAACGGGTAATTAATATTCTGCAGGCGATTCACTTTCCGCCAGTCTGTATTTCATTAGAGTTCAAATTTACAGGCATTTAACAAATTATCCTCTTTGGCTGTCCGTTGTGAATCGTCTTCTTTAAAGCAGCAAAGAAAACAGATTTAGTGTAATTCTGTGGCGTTTTGATGACTTCCCAGATAGGCCCCTTTTTTGCCAAGTAAAACTAGTTTTGCAGATGTTTGCAAACACCATTCCTATAATGAAAAGGCAGAGAGAGCATCAAGGAATGCGTCTAGCAAAGACAACTGCCTATTTGCAATCGCTTTTCACTTTTGTCCTGATCAGGCGTGGGAGCAAGGGCCAGGGAGTTATTGACTATTTGTAAGCTGCTGTTTAATATGCAGAAATGCTGCACCAGGCAAGTGGCTTTGAGGTTTTTACAACCACGCCTCCCTGGTGCTTTCGTGGAGAGTAATGTATAACTAGGCAATGTAAATTCCATTTCCCTGCCTAGATACCTGACCAATGTACAATAATAATTTTATTTTTCTTTGGCATTATAAATAACAGGTAAAGCTTGCGTGAGAAAAGAATAACGCTGTGTGATCTCTTCAGTGCAGACTGAAAACATTGCAGTTGGACACCTCCTATCCACTATCCAAAGTCAAAATTACATTTAAACAGTACATGGATATATCTATATACAAAGCAATAACTCGGTACTTGTTTAAAAAATCCACCAACTGCCTGGCCGCCAGGTGGTAGTTGAGTATGCACATCCACAGCAATAACTCGCCACTCACAGGACTTGCTTAAAAAAGAACATTATCAAGATAATCTTTAGAATAATATAGATAAAGGTCTCAGATGTGACCAAAATGTTGATTTTAGCCTTCCTCTGACTCATAGGAACCATTTTGGGTCCTTTAGACTGATTGGGCAGCTTATCTGCATGTGTATGGGGCCCTCCAACAGCCCTCCCTGATCGATATCTGGCCAAAAATCGGCAGATCTTGATTGGGCAGGCTTGATTTTTTTTTTGTTGGATTGATGCAGTCCTCTGATTTTTCGTATCCCCTTTGTTGTAATTTGCCCTAGGGCCAATTCCATTATCACAATATCCCCCACCCAAGGTGGGCCTGTCAGTGGAAAGATTCTATTGTGTATACATGGACTACTGAATCAGACTTCCCGTTTTTGACATAAACCTCCAAGGCTAGGGCTTGAACATGCTCAGTTTGCTCCTCTGTCCCTCTCCCCCTTCTTTCCCCCCTCCCTTCTCCCCTCCTTGCTGTAGTCTGAGCCCAGAGCTATGATTAAGCAGTGAGAGACTTAGGCAGGAAGTGATGTCACAGCAAGCTAATATGGCAGCTGCTATCCTAAACAAACAGAGAGCATTTCTAGAGCTGTTTACAGGAAGGGTAAAGTATTCTGCATAAATATAGTGTTATAGCTTGCAGTATTATGGCTAATCTATTGGCAATAAACTGTTTTGGTAGCTTTTCTTCTCTTTTAAGACTTGAAGTCCTCTGCTTTCCAGAGAACCTGTGCACCACCCATTATGGAAAACAGAGGGACTTCAAGTCCCAGAATTCATTGCTTCACTATGGAATAAGGTGCGGGAGGACTATGTGACTCTGTAAACCTTAGGGTGGTTGGGAAATGGTTCATACAAGTCAGAGACAGATTGTCACAGTGGAATCAAGTAGGTCTGTGTAAAAAAAAAATATATATATTTATATCTGTAAGTTGTGTTTGGGGGGATATATTATTCCTTTAAATGGATTAATATAATGGAAGCGAATCAAAGATATGGTGGAGAGGCTCCAGCATTCCGATCTGATATACTGTATCATAGTCTATCTTTGAAGATGCTGTTATTTTTGCATTTCTCTCATCACAGCCCAGCTGCAGTAATTTCAAAGGCACACGGCCTTCTGCTGTTGTGTTGATTTAGACATGTATCAGGGCGGCTAGAATCTCCAGTCAACCACATTGGCCCATGGGTTTGCAGCATTTTTGTCATGGTTGAGTTTGCTAGCCCTTGAATTTGTCTTTTCCCATTACATTTAAAAACTCGCCACCTTTTCATTTTCACAATATTGAAATGGAAGAGAAGCAGCACAAAGCAGCGTATAATCTGCAGATTAAACGACATGCCGTTGTTTTATTCCTTGCCTAGTTCCCTATTGCGACACCAATGTTTTCCCTGGGAGTTGATTTTGTGGAAAACAGCTTGGGTACATATTGATAAATGGTGAATTTGTAGCGGTTCATGCTGCTGTAATGTTGTTAAATAAAGCATTTAGTGGCCACAATGCTGGGGACATTGTTTCTAAAATTCATTTGTACTGCGTGCCATGCACTTTAAGGGGGGAGTTTTTTCTCCTATTCTTTTTCATTCTTTCATCTCTAAATATTCTTATGACCCCTGTTTTTTTTTTTCCCTACTTGAGATATTGCACGTCTGATGATACTGGAATCATGTTCTTGATGTTCCTCAATAAAAACATATTTGTACAGAAAATAATAAAAGGCAGAATTCATCATAAAAACTGATCAGAGGAAACCTCCAAGCCTTGCCGTAAATGTGATCAAAGTTGCTGGATTTTCCTGTATATTTCCTTTGATTGGTTTTTGGAGAGCTACACGGAGAAGTCCGTTGGTGTGCTATAAATCTGTCATACTAGATGGCCAGATTCAATAAAAGTTGGAATTTGAAGAAATGCGTTTGGTTTAAACAGCTTTATTACAAAGACTAGCATGTACTGTATGTAAACTGATTTTTTTATGTCTATAATTCAAACACCTGCTTCAATCCATGTTGGATAGTGCTCATATATAGGACTTCCAAACATAGGGATGCTAAACTTGTGACCCTCCACCTGTTGTGGCTTGCATTCCCCAGTATCCTTAAAAAATTGGCAAGCCTGCTGTATTTTCTTTTACGGCTTTAAAGGGTCCAAATACTAGGGTATACAGTATAATGATGATTATCTTTAGGAATATACCCCCTTGTAGCACCACCCTTGTTTACTAAGGTAAGTTTCTTGGTAAATGTGGACTAATAAAATATTTTATTTTTTTTAAATATCATCCTCTTTATTATACTTCCCTCTTTATAATGCTAGCCTGATGCTGTGTTTTGAATAGGGTTGCCACCTGTTTGGGTTTTAACCTTGACAACTCTGGTCAAAACTGCCTGCCCGGGTTTCCAAATAAGGAAATCCGGGCAGGACTCCCCAAGATTGACGATGCGATCAGCCAATCGGCAATCACCATGTCATAGTCCACCACCTTCATGCCATCGCCATGCAATGTCATGACCGTGCCCCTGTGATTTCACCTCCCCCCCACCCCACCATCCAGCTTTCCTTTTTGAACAAGTGGTAGATCAATTAGTTATAATTAATTTATTTCACACTCATACAGAGAGTTGTGAAATCCGGTATAAGCTTATTCGATAATATTTGTTAACTTCAAATTTTTCTCACCATTAAGTTAAACTGGCTCAGGTGCCAATTGCCCCGAGCCTCTCACTTAAGGAAGGGGGGGAGAGAGAAAAGTCGTCCCCAACTACGATAACCCCAATCTTCAATTTAGCTTACCGGATTTCTGCTGTGACCCGGGTGCAGCCGCCCCGAGTCCGTCGCCAAGAAATAAACGCCAAGTTACGATTATTGATGTATGGCAGCGCACTCCAGACCACATTCAATAGTCACCAACACCGCAGTTGCTTGTTAAAAAGATAAATTTTATTTGAACATTAGGCTAAAAAGCGTCTGAGGTCTAAAGACCTCAGACGCTTTTTAGCCTAATGTTCAAATAAAATTTATCTTTTTAACAAGCAACTGCGGTGTTGGTGACTATTGAATGTGGTCTGGAGTGCGCTGCCATACATCAATAATCGTAGATCAATTAGTTACTGTGTATTGCACGTGTAAAGGTATAATTTACTATCTTTCTTACATCTGTTGTAGTGAATATACTATTTGTTCCATGGTGACCCTACTTTTACAACTGGTGTTTCATAATTATACATCTCATTTCCTGGGAATTGTGTGCTCCCTCTTTATACAAAGAGTACTGATTTTGTGTCTGGTCCAAAATATTCCTAATGGGAGTAGGGGTGATCAGTGCTTAGTTGGAATGTAATACAGTGCTGTAGCCATATAAGATAAGAATGGCATGAGCAGTTGGGTGCCTTAATGATCTCCAAGTGCATCGGTAGAACTTAGGTCCATTTTATAATGGGTTGTAGACTAATGTAGACTGAGGGGCAAATTCATCAAGGGTCGAATTTCGAGGGGTTAAATCCCTCGAAATTCGACTGGGGAATAGAATCGAATAGACAATTCGGGCGAATTTACGCGCTGGCGAATAGTCGAATTGGCGAATATTCGCCAGGCGAATAGGCGCTCGATCGAATATTCGCTCGAAGGATTTTCATTCGATCGAATGTCTTTTTATTCGATCAAAAACTTGGAAAACAAGCCTATGGGACTTTCCCATAGGCTTTTAAAGCAATTCGGTAGGTTTTAGGTGGCGAAGTAGGCAGTCGAAGTATTTTTAAAAGAGACAGTACTTCGACTATCGAATGGGCGAATAGTCGCAGCGTTTTTGCGCTCGATCCAGTACTTCGACTTTCGAATGGCGAATAGTCGCAGCGTTTTTGCGCTCGATCTATTCGAATCATTCTACTCAGGCGAATTTACGCCAATTCGATAGTCGAGGAGCACAAAAATTCGAAGTTTTTTTACTTCGAATCCTTCACTCGAAGTTAGTGAATCGGCCCCTGAGTGTTGCTTTTGAAATACTGTACAACAGGAATCTCTGGCATGTATAAATACAACTTTAGGAACTAAGTCTCCTTGGCTCATTCAAAGCCCAACTTATTTATCACTTGTTTATCAATGTTTGTGGTGTTTTTTTTTTCCTTTGCATTTTCTCAACACCTTGGAAGCTCATAGGTTTATTTTATGAAAGAATTCTAATAGTAGGCTTACTCAAGAATTCTGGCTTGGGTTAGTAGTCATTCAATAAAAGCCTGTTGGAATCTCGCACAACTTGATGATGTTTATCAGGAACCATTCTAATCTAATGTACACGCCAGAAATGTATTAAATGAAAGAATTCGAATGGTGGACTTATTTAAGAATTCTGGGTTGGGTTAGTCAATGTCTTCAATAGAAGCCTATTGGGATCTTACACAACTCTGATATGAGAAATTATCAATTTATAAGAATAGAAAAACACTTTTTAACTTTTGAGTTCAAGTCAGTGTCAGACTGGGACACCAGGGGCCCACCCAAAAATCTTAGACCAGGAGCCCACTCTCAGTACTATTCTTCTTCCTCTTCTCACTCAGCCTCTATTCTCCTGGTCTTTTTTCTTTACTTACTATGATCTTTTATTCCATTTATTTGGCCTCTCTTTTTAATTTAGCCTAGAAATAGGGAATGGCCATGAAAAAAGACAAAATGTTTAAAAGCAGGGGGGCCCACTGACATCTGGGCCCACCGGGAGTTTTCCTGGTATGCCGGTGGGCCAGTCCAACACTGGTTCAAGTGGGAAAAAAAACAAAGTTTCTTAGATTCTGATACATCTGCCCTTTATTCTATGTGTTAAAATAATTTGCTGACACCATTGAATTCAAGATAGAGTTGTCCAACAGGCTGCTGGAGGTGATTTAGCTCAGCTATTATGTGAGCACCCATTCATATGAACACAGATGTTCACAGATTGATCTGTACACCAAAAAATGAATGGAGGTGGGGGGTGAAAATTATTCTATGTAGAAAATTACATGTATAGACCTTGTAATTTTTGGAATCCTGAAATTGATATTTTATTTCATTCTGGTTATTTATTTTACAGATTTGGTTTGCCTTTATGAATGGTTTCTCTGGGCAGATTCTTTTCGAAAGATGGTGCATCGGCCTTTACAACGTGGTAGGTACACTGAGGTTTTTGAGTCATTCTGCAGGACTCAAAATGTTTATTTTCTACTAAGGATGCGTTTGTCTTTTAGCTGTTTACGGCGCTGCCCCCTTTAACTCTTGGAATATTCGAACGATCATGTCGCAAGGAAAACATGCTGAAATACCCTGAGTTGTACAAGACATCCCAGAAAGTGCTTGATTTCAATACAAAGGTAGGTAGCTGCTCTCTAAATTGTATTACATCTTTCTTTCAGGTTTAGCAAGAGGTGAGACTTTATTTTCCAAAGTAAATATATATTTTTATACTTCATTTTTTTTTTTTTTACATATGCTAATTTAGGCTTAGGAGGTCACATTGAGATAGATGCATTCGCTTTCCCTTTAAAGACCATCGGTTCTCTTATTAGTCACAGATTGTCTTCCACCTGCAATAATATTTAACTGTTGAAATATGCTGGTGCTGTGTAATGTCCCCAAACTGGAAAACAAATGGCATGCTGTATTTCTAGGGAATACATCCAGACAAGAAAAAATGCCTGTCCACTTCTTCTGTAATCATTTATGTTAGAACTCTAGGCATTATAGAACTATGGGTCCCTGTAAAGGCTATGGATAAATACTAACGAAAAAGCATGAGAAGGAGGGATGAATATGTGACGCCCCGCCCCCCCTTTAAGGAAAATATATTTTGAATTTTTATTCATATAGAACAAAAGTGAAATTTATAATTAACTGATTTATTGTAGTAAAGACTCACAATCTCCCTTATTTTACATTGGCCCTAGGGAGTTTTTTTTTTTTCGTTTTTTTTTTAAATCTTTGATGAAGTTATAGGTCTTTTTGGATGTCATGCCTTCTGTTTTTGCCATTTTGTATAGAAAATGGATTACTGGCTCTTTTAAAGAATTCAGTGAAAGAGCTAAAGGGAGGTGTCAAAAAGCATGTTAGACTCCTTTAAGAAGCCTTAAGTTTTCTCCTCTGAAATGCAAATCATTCTCAACACGGGCGCGGGGGGGGGGGGTATACGTTAGCCACATGCTAAATGAATTGTATTTTATTATAGTTTCATGCTCGCCGTTTTAGCAGCCGCAGAAGCTCTGAATAACAGCGTGAACACAAATCCTCTGGCTTCCTTTTTAGAAAGGAAGCCAGAAGGACAATGTTAGTTTATAATTCCTGCCTCCCGTGATCTGAACATAAATAATTTCATTCCCAATTTTTAAAAATAAAATAATTAAAGAATTGTACTTTCTGGTCCATTAGAACAGTGTTCATACATTTCACACCAAGTCTCATTGTGTCATAAAACAAAGTCTAAAAATTGCAGGAGACTGCAGCTTCCTTGTACGTTGTATTCTGCGTGAATGCAACGATGAAAAATTAAGGTATTATGGTGTTTACTTTGGCATTCATGCCATAAAGGTTTTCCAGGGAGTAACGCTGGTTAAAGGAAAGAAGAAAAAGTCGTTAATGTCCATGTGATTCAAGTCAGACAATCTGACCAGTGGGAAAACCTGCAATTAATCAAAACTCTGGCAAACCGCTCTGCGATGCTCAAATTATTTTTTCTGGATTAAGTTTTGAAATTTCATATTTGCTCTAGTTTTCAGGATCATTATTTGTGTTTTATTTTAACGTGAAACGAATTGGTTAGGGAATATTTGCATTTCATTTACGGTGTGAGGTATGTCAGATGCTTTTTATGTTAAGAAGGGTGAAGGGTTAAAAGGGCCCCACAGGGGTTATAGGATTAGGATGTGAGGAGTATTGCTGAGGAATAGTGAGGAGCAGATCTCCTTTATCTTGCACCCACCTGTGCATTTGCCATAGAAGCTCCGGGGCCTCCAATTCTACAAACAGGGCTGGATAGCTTTGTTCTGCAAGGGGTTAATAAAGGGTAAGTGCTCAGTCCACACTGAATTCAGCGCACACACACAGGCTCTGGCCAACAAAGTGCTTGGGGACAACAGGGAGGTTATTACAACGTCAACATATTTTCTCAGCATGAAGCTGACAGAATACTATATAATCTAAGAAAAATGATTGTACAGAGAGCTTCAGATCTTTTTGAGTGTTTAAGTAAAGGCGCCTGCTCTTGCATCTGATAACGTCTTTGCTCAGGCCTCTTTGGCAGGCTGAAAGGCAACACAAAATCACATCTTCATAAAAGCTTGATAAAAGGCGTGAAACGTTGCTGTGGTGCCCTAAAGCACTAATAAAGGCTTTTTAAATAAGAAGAGTTTGGTGGTGCTGTTCAAAAATACTTACCCATCTGAGGTCATAGTGTTGACAGTAATTTAAAATAGCAATTTGCAATTTGTGAAAACTGCATATACTGTCAGTAGATGTTGCTTTAAATCAGGGGTGCCTAAAATGTAAATTAGGAGCTACCAGTAGACCTTTAGCTGGTGATCAGTAGATCTCAAGACACTGTCAACAAGCAGCTTGTGTAATTCACCCTCCTATTTCTTGCTTTTCATTCAGATATTTATCATGTCAAGGTTACATAGAAATAGTTGTTTGTTAAATATAACAATATACATTTTCCCATAAATCAATATTTAAGTAATATTTTCCATGGAACAGAATGCCAACAATGCTTTTATGGATATAGATCATAATGGGACAACATTACTAAAAGTAGACCTGATATAGATCATAATGGGACAACATTACTAAAAGTAGACCTGAAATTAGTAAAGTATGGGCTCTCCTGCTTTAAATATATAGTAGGGCCCCAGTTTACATTTGTCATTGGACAAGAAAAAAAAGGTCTAAAATTCAGGAGAAGAGAAAATCAGGGAATTGCATTATATATATTGATGGGACCACCAAAAAATTGTGTAATATGTTACATGGGCCTATGGGGGCCCAGTTGATATAATAAAAACATTAAGGAGGTTATTTATCAGAGGTCGAGTTTTAGAAGTTTGTGAGGTGTTTTTATACGTCGAATGAACTCACAACTCGAATGGTTACTAATTTAAGAAAAAAAACTTTAATTTGGAATAACTCAAATCGGTGAATTCTGAGTAAAAAACCCAAAAGCTCAGATTAATATGGGAAAAAACTTGAATTGCTCAAATTAATCAAGTTTTCAAGCAAACCCACCAAAAAACATCATGAAGGCTATTAACATCTTTAAAAGGTTCAAGGGACCTCTTCCATCGACTCCTACATGACCTTGTCAGGTTTAAGATAGAGTATTTTTGGACTAAAGCTATTTTCAGCTTCTGGGTATAATAAATCTTGAAAAATTCACGTTTTTTTTTTTAAATAAAAACCTGAAAGATTAGTTTTTCTTTTAAACCCCGAAAATTTTTTCTTTTTTTTAACTCAATAATTCGAGTTTTGACTGAAAACTACCATTGAAAAACTCGACTTTTCAGGAAAACACAACTCGACCTTTGATAAATAACCCCTAAAACTGTTGTTTTTTTTTTCAATGCAAAGTTCTATGTGCTAGTGTTCGTTTCTACATGCAGGAGTTGTTGTATATCAATAGATACAAGGAATAAGATATTCGTAGGCATGGGATTTTGGATCAAATTTTGTGCTGGGGTCTCTGTGCCTGTAATTATACAACTGTTGGGAACTATTTTGACAATTTTAAAAACTAGTTTAATTTTTAAGAGCAACCAAATATATTGTATAACACTCGTACAGTGCCATATTAAAAATATATTTATAATTGCTATGTTTTGTTTTTTCATTTTTTTTATTGCTTTGTGCCAATTGATAGACCACCTAGTATCCAGAAGGGCTTCTAACCTTGAAAGAAATGTAGTTAAGTTCAAGAAGAGAATGAGCCTGTTTATACACTGTTCAGGCTTTGTCTGTCTCACAAGATGTACAAGGAGAGAGTTCTTTTTGCAGCTATATATATATATATATATATATATATATATATATATATATATATATATATAGCTTCAAAAGAACTATGTGTTATCATGCAAGTTTTCACTGATCTTGTGACTGGCTGTGCTTCATGAGCAGGGATAAAGAGTGGACATGGCTCAATGGCCAAGCACCTTATTTGCTATTCACTTTCATTTCTTTATCATCTCAGGTCTTCTGGGTTCACTGTTTGAATGGCCTTTTCCACAGTGTTATCCTGTTCTGGTTTCCATTAAAAGCTCTCCAGCACGGTAAGAGACCATTTTCTGAATTGTAATTTTTTTCATACCACCAGAAGTTTTCTATCGGTTAAAAGTGGGAATTGTTTCATTTGGCTCTAAATAAGAAAAAAAAATCTTCCAAATATGTAGCATTACAGTACTGTGGCTTGAAAGGAAAATATAAAAAAATTTATAGAAATCTATTCCTCCCACTTAGAGCACCCGCAGTTACATTTCCTTAAAGGGCTAGTACACCTGTAAATGAAGACAGTCTTTAGTCTGTGTTTTATTTCATTTTTTGTTTGACTTTTGGGTTGCCCACCAACCAAGCTGTGGTGTGAATAAATGTGGCCATAGACACAAAGATCCTATCATACAAATCGAGGATTCGTACGATTTTCGGACCATGTGTGGAGAGTCCCAACATTTTTCGTCCGACGGAGATCGGTTGTTGGGTCGATCGGACATTTTTGATTTTGTCCCGACTGATCCTGCAGGAGCCCATTGCGCTCTCATCGTTATCTGATCGTTCGGCTATAGGGCGAACGTTCAGATTACCCCCGATATAGCCATGCCCGTTAGTGGCATATTGGGGAAAGATCGGCTCATTTGGCAATGTCACCAAATGAGCGGATCTTTTCGTCTATGGCCACCTTTAGAGATTGGAATAAGTGTATGCAAAGGCCTGAATAGAAATAGAAGTCTTAAAAAGAAACAATATTGTAACCAAACAGAGCTGTTAATTTTTTTTAAATATTAATAAGAATAAAGACACATTTAAGAATAGGATATGCTATAACACTAAAAATTAACTTTAAGACTACACCTAGCAATATTTTTAGGACACTGAGTCATTCAAATTTACCTTCTTTAGGTGATTTATAGAGAACAATTCTGTTGTGTGTATATAATTTAGCATTGAGGCATCACTGAAAAGCCCCTTATCCAGAAATCCCCAGATCTCGAGCATTCCGGATAATAGATCCCATACCTGTAATATATTCAGATTGCTTGTTTGTGTTCCTGTGTGTTATTTACTTATAATACGAGTAATAATTATACTGTAAATGATATTCTTATAAACGGTGCATAGTGATGTCATCGGTTATAATCAGAGTTTAGCGATATAATTTCTGTCACATGATTTACTGAAACTTGTGTATTATAATAAATCAAGTACCCCCCTGTTGCAAAGCATGAGGATATTAATAAAGAACCCTTGCGATGTGCACTCAACAGATCAGTCTGTAGTGGTGAAGTTAAAAGCAGTTTTATTTGCCGGACAATCCTCTTCCTGACGTGTGTGAGAATGAGTGGGATCACACGAAACGCGTCAGGAAGAGGATTGTCCGTTAAATAAAATTGCTTTTAACTTCACCACTACCGACTGATCCGTTGAGTGCATGTCGCTAGGGTTCTATATTGGCTACGAAAGTCTCCCACAGCTGCGGGGGGGGGGGGGCGTTGCACCCGAGCCAGGGATCCAGAGCGGTGAGTGACCTGGTTATTTTTAATGCATATTGACCTTGGTGAACTAAGCGAAATGTCCAGGGCTGTTGCACCTGGACCCACCCGGGAGAAGGGTGAGCGTTACAGGGAATAAATTAACCTGTTATTCTAAAAATTTGCGAAGGTGTTAGGATTTCAGTGCACCAGTATACAGTGTAAATTTCATGGATATTAGAAGTCCCCTTGAAGTTTCCTGACCTGTATAAAAGCACTCAGCCTCTGTCCTCATGTTTTTATATGGTCATGAAACTCCTCAGTAACTTATAATATACTTATATTTTACAAGAGGGGGTACTTTATTCACTATATACAGCCTAACCTGCCTGTTCTGAGCCCTGGCTGTTCTCCAGTTGCATTTTAGATTCCTTTATTACTTTTCTTTTTTCTTTCTCTACAGATACCGTATTTGGGAATGGGAAAACCTCTGACTACCTTTTGCTGGGAAACATTGTTTACACAGTAAGTTATACAAAACAAATTGTGTATTGCGTTAGCCACAGCAATAAAAAGAGAAGTCAGGTCCCAGATTATACAGAGAGAATTATCGGGTGATGAGTAATTGATAGTACGTGTTGGCATAGAGGGTCGTTCTAGTTACTTGCATTTGTGTTTTATTTACATCAGTCCATACCCCTGTGGAGCTTGCAATCTAAGGTCCCTATCACATTCAGGTACAAGAGGGTGAATTTTTCTCATTACCAATTTACCTGTATGTTTGTGATGTATGGGAGGAAATCAGAGCATCCACAGGAAACCCATAAACATAGGAAGAACAAGCTCCTCGCTGGAATTAAATTTAGGATCCACCCGTGCCACTTATATCTAGGTGTATTTTAACGTTCACTTTTAAAAATAAAGAAAAAATACTCTAATTTATTTTTCCTCCCACATAGTTACTGTAGCGGATATGCTGATTCACAGGTATTGGAGGAACTGTATGCCAAGTCGAGATGATAGTAAACACTCATCGAAAAACTCTGTCCACTAAATACTTTGTCTCGCAATGCATTTTAAAATCCGACTGTCAAAATATCTTCTCTTTGTGGATCTGCAATTTTAAGACTCGACGTTTACTCGTTTAATCCCGTGTGGCTCCGTCTCTAAGAAAGTAAATTGCAGACAATATTTGCAATGGAAATTAAATGTAGAGGATTTTGAGGTGTTTTGTTTTTCAAGTATTCTGCAAGACTTTGTATCTATTATTTTCCCACACAGTGTCTGTTGAGTTGGGAGCCTGGAATGTGGTTTCAATTTATTCACTTTGAATAGGAGCATAATGAGAGCAGAAAAAAAGAGAAATATCTGAGTTTGATTGCAGTTTTCCGTTAAGTTGTTGCTAAATGTTCTAAATGCATAACTATTAGGTCATCTGCTTAACGACCCCTTCAGCACAATGAAAGGGAGGGAGGAACTAAGTTATGCAAGGTTGTTAAAGTTATACACTCAGCATAGCAAAGCATTATCCCCACCAATCATTAGGTGCCATTTAGGTGAAGGTTAAAAGGTTGGTTAGAAGAAGTTTAACCTTAATGCCTTTGGCGGTGTCCTGTTTTTTTTCAGCAGCCCCTCACTTGTCACAATATTTCCCTTTTATCCTCAATCTAAAATCTGCTGTTCTAGCTGCTTGCATCCTTGATAGACACAAATTTATCAAATGCTGTCATTCTAGGTATCCGTTTGTCCTCAACAATAATGTGTATGCATCGGCAAAGCTTCTTATTCTTCCCCTGTTACTAAAATAACCAGTTTTATTATTTTGTCCTTTACAGTGTATATTACCTAGAAACGCATAAACACTTAGGGGCAGATTTACTAAAAGGCAAAAGTGGCTGTTGCTAGAGAAAATTTCCATCCGCAGGGACATCGCCAGGCATAGAGGACAATTTCGCTAGCAAAAGATACAGTCCCTAGCACATTTTCGCACCCTACCTCCAGGCGAATTTTCGCTCAGGACAACGATCAATTACTCCACAAATTCACGAATTTTACAGAAAGTTACCTCTTTCGACAGAGTTTCCATCTAAGCTGAAAAACTGATGATGCTACATCTGTCTCAATCTTATGTCAGTGACATCATATCCTGCATGCCAAAAAGTTATTAAAATTATTTAAAAAAACACTTTTTTCATATTTTAAAGTGGAATTGTCTTTAAAAGTTGTAACTATTATGAATTTTTGTTTTAACGTTTTTTAACCATTTGAGGGGCATGCCACATTTCTTTTAGAGTGGGCTCATGTCTAGGGCATTAGAGGATCTCTTTAGTCTTTATTTTGCTTGCTTGGACATTTGTAATAAGTGGCCAGTTTAAGCATTTGCACCAACATCTCCTTTACAGGCGAAAATTTGCCCTTTCGTGAATTTGCCCCCTTAGATTCAAAGCTTGATAGTGCCTCTTCTTTGCCAGAATGCAAACTAAACAGCATTTTATTCATTTTCTAGTTTGTGGTGATAACTGTGTGTTTGAAAGCTGGATTAGAAACATCACAATGGACAATGGTAAGTAAAATCTACCAAATGGATTTTTCTGTCATATTTGAACGCTTTCTTTTTTTTTTTAATTTGCTGAGAGATTAACCTTTGAATAACGGAACGCAAAATGCTTTAAATATTTTATAAATCTATTCTAAATAGTCTTTGAGAACACTATGGGGGAAGTGGTGATATTTAGAGAAAAAAGTGGAGATAGATTTGTTGGATTTCCCACCATATTCACAAACCTCCACAGTTTCCAGATTTTGTGAATTTACCCCTACAAGTTTTAGAAAATGAAATATTTTGCCTGGAAAACACTAAAAAATAGATACTTGTTCTCAGTTCATTTTTTAACCCTTGGGATGTGCTTTTGTTTTAATATATAAGTATAGCTCAGCCCATTGCCTTCTTGTTCATTTAGTGTCTACAGCATGCTATTTTTGGTATGATACACTAAAGATCAGCATAGCCATAATGGCAGAGCAAGTGACTGACGTATTGCTGGTTATTCAACTGTATATGAAAAAGGAAAGCCAACATCACAACCAAAATATATAGGACCTTATATTCAGTTACGTTATTCAGTCACTGTTCAAAAATGGTTAAAACTTATTAAATTCTAGATACAAATACTGAGTCACATCCACAGTCATTATGCTAATCCATGGCCATCTGTATAGATAAAAATGCATTATGAATGCTCATTCAGCTGGTGGAATATAATAGTAAATCTTAAGATAAAGCTGATGATTAGAGGCAGTACATTCCATTTATACACCTCCTTGACAGGCTTTCTAACACTGAAGTGTATGCTGTTAGCTGTCATCAGTTGGGCTTCTGGTTTGTTTTCTAGGCCCAATTCTCACATTATGTACAATTTTAACATTTGCCAGTTCTTTTGGGTGATCTCTACATTTAAGCTCTAAAATTCTAACTGTAAGTTCCACAAATAAAATTAAGATATTGGAAGTGGGATATTTCCAATAGTCAGGATTAAAATCTGCAAAAGAGTCATTATAAAACAGTCTGTGTCCCTGAGGATTCTGCTGCCATATGCACGTCCTTTGCAGGAATGTGGGGCCTTTATAATAGGCAGTTGCGTTATTGCCCTACAGGATCAAGCTCAGTGTTATTTAATAATTACTTCTATAATGCCCTCCTGATATCAGGAATTTGAACCTGGTGCCTTTCATGACCTTGCATGAATCCTTTTACTACTTTATGTAGGAATTTTTAAATTGGGGAGTTTGTTGAAGCCGTAATCATCCACTCTCCTAAACAATACAATTTGCTGTCCATTTATATTACCCCTTTTATATAATAAATGAGCTTTTAGGTATGTGGTACCAATTAAGTGACAGAGGGTCAGATGTTTCCCATGTTTTCAAGAAAATCTATGAGGCAGAATACAAACTCCCTGCAATCTGTGGTGAACTGCAGAGAGTAAGCCTGCAACATTGTAGTTTATTTATGCCTCTCCAAAGCCATCTGTTTACTAAGCAGTTAGTTTCTAGATCCTACTTATCATTCTAAAGCTACTGTACAGTGTACAAGGAACTTAATGGTGCTGCAAACTGGGTATGTTATCCTAGAGACAATGTGTTTGGGGAGTCTTTGTAGGTTTAAGGGCTCATCTGCAAGTGCAGTTGCGGTCCTGCAGTTTCCAGTCATTTGTGCATAAAACCACTTTTATTATAAAGATAAGAAGATTTATGACTTCCCAAAATATAGCATAAATAGACTACCCTGGGGTATGTGAACTGATGCCATGGCTTAACATATCACTGTGTAGCTCAAAGTGGCCATATCTGAGGCACAGTAGCTGATGGTTTTCAATGGAGACCCTTACTTTGGTTGCTGCAGCCATTTTGGAGCCTAGTAAAATATAGTTAATGACTTTATTTTTAGCCATTAAGCATCCTATCAAGCTCTTTATTTGTTAATAAGGGGTTGTTTCACTTAAGGAAACTTTTAGAAAAGTAAAGAGAGTAGAAATCTAAGACTCTTTATACTAATTATTTCCATTTTTTATTATTTTGCCAGTGTCAGTGAGCCTAACAGTCACCACCACCACAGCTGATGGTGGATGGCAAAAGCAAGAATTGTAAGGCTAATAAATAATTGAAAGCATGACAAATGCTGAAACCAAACTGAATAGTCAATCTGTAAAACATAACAAATGAATGCAAAGGCGAGCCTTCTGTTTAAAAGAAGGCTTTAGCAAATCCATGCTACTGTGAATCAAAAAGCAAAGCGACACAGAGAGGAGTAAGACTATGTTTGGCCACAAAATGTTGACCATATGTTTATCACTTTCCCATCTTGATGATGATGATGTGCTTTTTTTGTTTTGTTTCCTTATTGTTTACACTCATCATATAAATAAGACTGAGAGAGAGAGAGAGAGAGAGAGAGAGAGAGAGAGAGAGAGAGAGAGAGCTAAAGCTGGCCTTAGAAGTGCAGATTTTATCCCATATCCGACTACCAATCGTTCGTTGCAATCTTGTGACCTACATTTAGGGGCAGATTTACTAAGGGTCGAATATCGAGGGTTAATTAACCCTCGATATTCGACTAGGAACTAAAATCGTTTGACTTCGAATATCGAAGTCGAACGATTTAGCGCAAATCCTGCGATCGAACGATCGAAGGATTATTCGTTCGATCGAACGATTAAATCCTTCAAATCGAACGATTCGAAGGATTTTAATACAACGATCGAAGGAATATCCTTCGATCAAAAAATCACAGGCAAGCCTATGGGGACCTTCCCCATAGGCTAACATTGACTTCGGTAGCTTTTAGCTGCCGAAGTAGGGGGTCGAAGTTTTTCTTAAAGAGACAGTACTTCCACTATCGAATGGTCGAATAGTCGAACGATTTTTAGTTCGAATCGTTCGATTCGAAGTCGAAGTAGTAGTCGAAGGTCAAAGTAGCCCATTCGATGGTCGAAGTAGCCCAAAAAACACTTCGAAATTCGAAGTTTTTTTAATTCGAATCCTTCACTCGAGCTTTGTAAATGTGCCCCATAAAGTAATACTGACACGTTCCTATCAAAATCATAGGAACATGTCCATATCAAGGTGGTGCTGCACGCTGAATAGTTTTGCTAAAAGCCTCCCTCAAAGCTGCCCCGCGAACCATTGTGAAGCCGACCCTCTGACACTGCTAATGGATCTTCTGCATTGCTTCACTGGGCTGGAGGCGGAGCGATCCTTCCATAGGCTGGAGTTCTGTTTTCATTTGTAATTAGCGCCCCCAGCCCGCATTACTGAAATAACACAGAAGGTTTGCTGGACTGGGGAGGCTTTTAGTGGAAACTATTCAGCGTGTAGAACCTCATTGATATCGGATACATTCCTATAATTTTTATAGGAACGTGTTGGTATCGCTTTAACCATTCAGATTGAATAAAATAGTAAAAATAACAAATCAGACAATGTTCTGGCCTTTAATTGACAGACGGCAATCGTACAAAAAATACTAGTGATAGTCACCCAATTATATAGTCAGATAGGTAATACATTCAGAGATATTATCGCGAGCCAACAGAAATCTTCTAACCTGTCCAGTCGACTAAATGACAGCTTGCCATGGTACGAAAAATATTGGGACCATACACACACGGTCTGAAAGTTGTACAAATCTTTGTTGATGGCCAGTTTAACCAGCTTGTAAGGTAATATAACTTGGTGAAGAATAGTGTGCATTTTCTTTGTAAGGAATAATATTGATTTTTTGTATTACAAGTGAATTGTTACCTATGTGTTAGAATTTTCTAAATGCTCATATAATATACTTGTAATCAAGCAATATGTAAAGATTCATTTTCTGAGCAGTGTTGTATTTACCCTAATCTTGCATTTCTGTGCCAACAGTTCAGTCATATAGCTATCTGGGGAAGCATTCTACTGTGGATCGTTTTCTTTGGAGTCTATTCTTCGTTGTGGCCTGCTATCCCCTTGGCACCTGACATGTCAGGAGAGGTATGGATTTTTCTAAAGCTTAATAAATGTATCTTTAGCTGGATTCTCTGTTTGAGTCTCCACTGTAGCATTTCAGATGTGATATTTATGGGTGAAAAAAACACATTCTTAAAATATCACAATGGAGATTATAGTGGCATCTTTTATTTTTAATTCATGAATTTTTTTATTGAGAAATTAGTCTTTACCACAGGTTCAGGGACAATGTAACATATACAGATTAGGGATGCACCAAATCCACTATTTTGGATTCAGCCAAACCCCCGAATCCTTTGAGAAAGATTCGGCCGTATACCAATCCGAATTCTTATTTGCATATGCAAATTAGGGGTACGAAGGGGAAAACTTTTTCACTGCCTTGTTTTGTGACAAAAAGTAATGAATTTCCCTCCCAGACCCTAATTTGCATATGCAAATTCGGATTTGGTTCGGCCAGGCAGAAGGATTCGCCGAATCCGAAACCTGCTGAAAAAGGCTGAATCCTGGATTCGGTGCATCCCTAGTACAGATACATGTAGCAACTACTAATCTACTTGTGTGAGATAAGCAACAAAACCGATGGTGACTATGAAGATTTTTATTCATCCAGGTCATGGTATAGCTAGTATAGGTAAATCTAAAAACAACTGGACTTGCTGAGTAATCAATGAGGACGTTTCACTACTCATCCGAGCAGTTTCAGTTGAAGCTGAAGAAACTGCTCGGATGAGTAGTGAAACATCTTCATTGATTACTCATCAAGTCCTGTGACCGATGGTATTTCATGTCATGTCCTTGCTTCTTGGGAAATGTTAGCGGGGGTCCCCAACCTTTTTTGGACCGGAGGAGGGGGTTGGGAGGGGGTCGGGAGGGGGGGTCAGCATCCAATACGGGCGTGCCGGTGTCCAATTCGGCACACCGCGTTAATTGTCCCTTAGGCTTGGCAGCCCAGTTCAAGACTGGCCCGGCGGTTGGGGAACCTTGTTGTAAAGTAAAAATTTGCATCCGTACAGAAATACCACTTTCAAAATAATTTCCACTCCTGTTTCTAAATGTTCAGGCACTGCTTGCTATTTCTGTCTCACTTTCTGCCCCCCCAAATAAAGCAACATAAGTAGAAATGCAGTAGTTGACCGGTTGCCATTAAATATTTTGCGCATACATTCTAATACTTGCTTCTACTGATTGCACTGCATGGGTATGGCACCAGAGCGTTCTCCACCTTGTACACATTAAACTTGTATAAATCAAAGATGTATTTCTCTATGATCACAGAAACAAGAGAAGATTGCAGTAAAAATGCATGCAGTATGTGGTTTAGCCCATTGTTTATTAAACCTAGAATCGGGGGAAGCTAAGAACAACAGTTGGTTTGCCAATTAAATTCTTAATTCTCTTAAAACTCCTTTGCTTATTCCAATGTGTATCTGTTTAATATACAATCCTGTTTCTAAAAAATTTGCCACACAAAAAGGGGAACATTATTCCCTGTAGCTTTTTTTACATTGTCCTTCGCTTTTTTTTTGTTGTTGTGATGACAACCAAAAAAAGTTTAATTGTTCAAAGCTATCATGAAGCTATCAGACCACAATTAATATTGCAAATTGTCATATTTATGATTATAGATACTTTAAAGTCTCAGACTGCTACGCTCGATTGTAAATCGATTTTTTGTATCAAAGAAAAAGCTTGCATTTCTGACAAGGCTCACACAATGACTGGCCATGCAGAGTCATGGGGGTTTTTTTTTTTGCGTAATCAAAGAGAGTGAGCAATTTATTCCATTATTTATTTTGACTATTTTTAAGTGTTTTAAAGGTTATTTGTAAATGTAATTGCAATTGAAAGCAATTTAAGTCTCTGTTCTTTGGTTCTCACTCTTGACACTCTAGCAGTCAGCCAGATAGATACTGTAGATGCTTTTAATGGCAATATTACTGAAAAAAATAACTTCAAAAACAAAGATTAATTAACGTTATACTAAAAATTATTTAGAATTACATCTTTAGTCTTTCTGCAAAGTACATTTTTTTAGGGGGGGAGAAGGGATCTCCTCCCATGTCTCTGTTGAATGTTGCTTGACATATTTGTGACATATAATTTAATGACTTTCTTACCTTGACAGCCCTTTTCAAACATGATTTACCGTATATTAAGCGGCTTATGTTTTTCTGCCAGTGGCTTTCTGCTTTGCACAAGTTAATTGCTGCAGTGAAACAATAATTGAGCAGGCATTTATCTGTTGTTTCTCATAAAAATGAAAGAAGATAAATCTCGTTGTAACCAGTAATAGCCAAATAAGGACCAGGACACAATTTTCGCTAGAATCACTACACAGCCTCCTACTGCTCATCTAACAGAATAAATGTAATTAGGTCCAAAGATTTTTACTTTTGAAAGCATTTGGCACCACTGAGCCCACAAATGTTTCATTGTATGAGTTTCATGGATATTTGTAGGTGCAGCTGTTATTATAAGCATGATGGTTTCTCTTTAGCTCTGGCCGTTCTCATACTGGACAGGTGACATAAATTGTAGGGGCATATGTTTTCACAAGTTCTGACCAGTGAATGCCTAATAGGAAGCTGTCCCATAAAATCCTCTAGTTCAGTGCCTGGATTTCAACTGTCTGTGAGGGTGTGTAACCTTAGAGTACTGCTAATATTGTTTAGTATAACAGAAGTGATATCTTCAATTGTATCAAGCTTCAGAATCCCATTGCTTGCATGTTTTTACTTCTCCTGTCCTGTAAGCCATGCTTTTTTATTTTATTTTTCTTTACTGAGTCAAAGTTCTATATAACGCTATAAAATGTTTCAACATGTTACTACTGGGAGCCTGGTATTGTAGTAAATGAGGCCTGCCATCAAGGTTCCACCAGCTCCATCTGTTTTCTGCTATCTTGCCCAAGGGATTCATAAAACAGAGGCAAATTGAAGCTAAGCAATGAGCACGTTTTAAACAATCCTGGATTATGATAGTGAGTTTCAGAGCCCCGAGTAAATATCTGTAAGTAATAGGGCCTTGCATCTTCTCTGGGTGTGAGTAATGAAAACATTTTGTGTTTGTGTGTAATAAAAACGTTCTTTGTATGTGTGTGTGTATATTCACTACATAAAAAATACACATGCATGACCTGGTGGTGCTAACACATAAGGAAGAAGATGATTTTAATGATAGCGTAAGTGCAACAGATGACAAAGGTTCCAATAAGGGTCGAAACAACCTGTAAATAAAAAAAAGATATATGCAGTAGAACCCCCCATTTTATGTTTTTCAGGGGACCAGGAAAAAAATTATGTGAAATCCAGGAAAATGTAAATCAGGGAAATGTGTTAAAGTAACTTTTTCTTCAAGTACTGAAAGGATATAAGTACAGGAGTCTGTTTTACTTTGAGATTCAATATTTAGTGTGTTAATAACAAAGCATTGCAGTGTTAATGTTACACTATGGGGGGCTTGTGCAAGACTATCTGTCACATACACAGCCTAAAGCAATAAGTGATTGGTGTGTGGTGTTTATACAAATGGCCTGTATATGTCACTGTGCTCAGACTTATCTGTGCATACTTCTGGTCAGCATGAAAGTTACTGTTGTGTAATGCATGCATGACTCTGCTAATAAAGCACTGTTATACTCTACTCATCCTCGGCTACCCAAAACATAACAAATGGCAACAAGGATGGCTCTTCTACCTCTGCAGCAGCCGGCACATTTTCTCCCAAATCCTGGTGAGCCTACCATACCTTTTACTGCTTGGATCCATATGTTTGAAAATTACATTATTGCTGCTGACCAAGGGAAGATTTCTGCTGCTAGAAAGCGTGCTTTACTTATTCACTGCCTGGGAGCAGAGGGACAGCGTATATTCTATACATTACCATTAGCTGATGAGACTTATGAAACTGCTCTTACTGCTTTAAAGAACTTTTTCTTGCCAAGAGTAAATGTGGTTGCTGAAAGATATAAATTCCGCCAACGTGGACAATGTAATGGTGAATCCACAGAACAATTTGTAGCAGCTTTGAGAGAGCTGGTTGTTACCTGTGAGTTTTGGAATCTAACAGATGAAATGCTAAGAGACCAAATAGTGGAAAAAACAAACTCATCTCGCATTAGAGAGAGACTGCTCCTAGAGCAGGATTTAACCCTTTCAAAGGCTATTACAGTTTCTAGCCAAATTGAAACAGCAGTGGCAGAGGCTAAAACTCTGTCAGGGAACTGCTGGGAATGTACAGATTGTGAATTCAACACTGTGGCCTAATAATGCACAGTCACAGGCAAAATACAGTGCTAAGGAAAGGGATTCACTGCAAAACCGTACAGCAAATACAAATAGAAAATACTGCTTTTGTTGTGGTTCAACCCAACACACTGCAAATCATGTTACATGTCCTGCAAAATTGATACAGGTTCAGCTGTTTCTATACTACCAAAGGATATTTTCTTTAAATACTTTGCAAAAGATCCACTTGTTGCACCTGCCCTGAAACTGGTCAGTTACTTAAAAGATCCAATCCTGTGCTTGGTTGCTTGCCAGTGACTGTACGATTTGAATCAAATACTGCAAAATGTGACTTTTACATTGTGAATAAGGGCACTGCTATACTTGGAAGGGATCTCTTTGCTGCATTAAACCTACAATTAGTTGATGGTCTCATTACTACAGCAACAGTGCCTGCCACACAGCCAGTGTCTAAAATTTCACCACAAATCAACACTTCACTGGGTTGTGCAAAGAACTTTGTACACAAAGTTAAGTTGAGGCCAGATGTAAAACCAGTACCATTCCCTGATTCAGCATGGGAAAAACTTGCTATTGATATTGTCGGTCCTTTTACAGATGCTTCTACAGACTGCAGATTTGCTATAACCTTGATAGACTGTTACAGTAAATGGCCTGAAATTGCATTTGTTTCTCATATAACATCAGTTACAGTAATAACATTTCTGGCTACAGTCTTCAGCAGAGAAGGTAATCCAAAGGAGTTAATATCAGACAACAGACCACAGTTTGTCTCATCTGAGTTTGAATCCTTTCTGAGAGAGAGGAATATTGTGCATAGGAAATCTTCAGTGTATTACCCACAAGCAAATGGAGAAGTCGATTTATCTTACTGGGAAATCTTGGAAAGTATTTACAACAGAGTTCCTACATAACTACAGAGCAACCCAACACGCTACAACCCAATAATCTCCATCTGAATTATTACATGGCAGACAGATGCGCACTAAGTTACATGTTGCAGACATCAAACTTCCACAAAATACTGTGCCTACAAAATTATCTACTGCTGACATTGTGAAACATCAACAAGCCAAATGTAAGGCTTATACTGACAAAAAACATGGTGCCAGAGAAGTACACTTTCAGCCTGGATCTTTAGTCAGAATTAAGAAACCAGGAATACTGAAACAAGAACAATCTAAATTTACTACACCACTTGAAGCGAGACGCCAGCGAGGACTTAGAAAATCATATACAGTGAAACCTAGATTTTAAGTCCCCTGATTTTTAGATTTCCCTATACTAGATATCCCCTAATTGGGAGGTTTACTGCTCTGCAGCCCCCACTACTGGTCACATGTTATTTTATACAAAAAGCCATTGGACCAAGTGCAGGGCCACCATTGAAATCACGGGTCCCCATACAACAAAATATTCAGGGCCCCCTGGGCCCTGCCCACCCCAGGCCCCACCCTAGATCCCGCCCACTCCACACTACAGTTAAAAGACCACATAGACATCAGTGCTAAAAAAGGTAACCCCCCCCATGCTGAAAGCAGGCCTGGCTAATCAAGTAAGTGAAGCATGGCTGGACCCCCCCCCCACCCCCCTTAGACACACAATCCTGCAGGCCCGGGACAACTGTCCCCCCTGTGACCCCCTGATTGTGGCCCTGACCAAGTGTAATGGCTTAATTCTTTCCCTCCTACCCCTGCTTAGAGCCTGTTAGTTTTTTATTATTCCAGGCTTTTCAAGTCTAATTTCTGAGCCCTTATGAATTCCCGTGAGGTCCACTTTTGTGGCAGATTCCATTTGGTTTCATAAGAAAGAGCAAACTTGGCATGGACTGCAAATCTCAGACATTAGGAACAATTTGCAAACCACAGTCATCGGCAGACAGCGTCCATCTTTAGAACAGGCTGCTCCTGTTTCTGCCATTCTCTGAGAGGGATTGGTGAGCCATTTCCCAGCTGACCAGCTTCTCTGTAGAGGAAAAAATGTGAAACGTATGTAACCAAAATGGTTTCTACACAGTGAGCGGATGGCTTTTTTTTTTAACAAAAAAGGGAAGAAAATGTGTCTGTGGGATTTTACTTTTTCCTCTTCGTGATCCAAAATATACAAAGAGGCCTTCTGTCGTAAATGAGAATGTTAGCTTTAAATCTTTTAGGTTTGGATTAACTCAGCAATCGAAAAAAGAAATCTGACAGGCTTTCAGATATGACACCGAAAAAAAAAAAAAAAATCCATCCCCCACCAACTCAAGTTCATTTGCAAAGACTAGATGGACTGAATAGTTGCTCCAGTTGTCCCTTCGTTCATAGTTAGCATTGCAATGGTTAGCATTAACATCCTAACGCCGACATTATTGCTACTGCTCCATTATACTTGCAGGAATTAGAAGCAAAGGTGCCGAGGCAAAAGCCTTAAACTTGAAAACACTATTCTACTAATTGCGAAGGTAATTTAACGTAAAGAAAAATCCTAATTTTAGCTTGTTTGGCATTTAGCATATTTACTGTTAAATCTTCATTGGTTCTGTCTTTATTATAATTCCTTTCTTATACAAAACATTATTTCTGTGCCATCTACAGCAATTGTATTTCTTGTTAGTATCAACCTTTCCTTCATTTTATCATGCATCTTTTATATTCACTTACTTTTTAATCTCCTTTTTTTCTATTTTAGCAAGGTGACAATAAAGGGATTATTTATTAATGTCCGAATTACAAAAACTGAATTTTTAATGGAAAAAAAAAGACTAAATTTTTTCTGGATTTATTATATATACCCTGAGGATGTAAAAAGTCTGAATCTGAAAATCCAACATTTCAGATCTACCAGGGTTGTATATAAGTCAATGGGAGAAGTCCCAAAGATATCCTGACTTGGTTTTGTGCAATAATCCGAAGATTTCATGGTTTTTGGGCCGAAATAATCAGATTTTTCCTAATTCATACGATTCAAATTTTAATACGTTTTTCACAATTTTTTCGAGTTTTTTCCGGAACTGGAGTTTTTCTGGAAAATGTATTGATAAATAAGGGGAAATAACCCGTGCTGATTTGGTGGGAGTATATTTCAGAAAATAATGAGATAAATTTGTAATGAACATTTGGATGTTCATTAAACTGAATTTGGATTATTTCCAAATGAGAAGTTTGCTTAGCTATTACATAACTATGTTTTAATTTTTTTGTTTCAATAATAGCCCTTGGCTTTAAAGTATAAAACTTTATTTAAAAAATCCTAAACATAGGACAAAATTTTATTTTTTATGTCCCTATAAACTATACCTATACTTGTAATACCGGCACCATAAGCAAATAACTGGCAAAAAAAAACCCCCATAATCCGTGTATTTCAGCAGTGTTCTAATGTAAATACTGATTAGTATGAAAATAGGGATTTACTGTATATCCCAGCCCACAATACCCATGCAAGCTCTCTGACGGGATTTCATACTTATCCCTTGTGAATTGTGAAAAAAATTGGAAGATTTGAAGTAACTTTCTATCTAATCTGTAGTTAGAGCAGAATAAAACTGAATGACTAAAATAACGGGCGTGTACCTCTTTTCAGGCGGTTATGATGTTCAGCTCTGGAGTTTTCTGGATGGGGCTTTTCTTCATCCCTATCACATCCTTGCTGTTTGACATTTTGTACAAAGCGTAAGTACAGAGACTTCCAATTCTATTTGTAAGTAGCTAGCATTAAAATACCTTTCTGTTTTGTACCCTGTAATCCCCAGTGAAGAAGCTGTTTCTTTTAAATGCCACGTACCGGTAAATACTAGTTTAATAAACGGAACGAAGGTTTGCAGTATGTACATACATTTTTTTTCTATTTGTAATTCAATTTTAGGGTCAAAAGAACATGTTTTAAAACCTTAGTTGATGAAGTTCATGAACTTGAAGCCAAAGCACAAGATCCTGGTGCTGTTGTCCATGGGAAAAGGTGAGGCTATATCATTTTTTATTTATTATTTTCAGTTAGATTTGGCAGAATACTGATGTCTGTACAGGTATGGGACCTGTTATCCAGAATGCTCGGGACCTGGGGTTTTCCAGATAATGGATCTTTCTGTAATTTGGATCTTTATGCCTTATATCTACTAGAAATTCATGTAAAAATGTAATAAACCCAATAGGCTGGTTTTACCTCCAATAAGGATTAATTATATCTTTGTTTGGATCAAGTGCAAGCCACTGTTTTATTACTACAGAAAAAAAGGAAATCATTTTTAAAAATTTGGATTATCTGGATAAAATGGAGTCTATGGGAGGCGGCCTTTCTGTAATTTGGAGCTTTCTGGATAACGGGTTTCTGGATAACCTGTACCCCTAAACACATTTATAAAGGCGCTCTCCAATGAAAATATTTCATCTGTTCTAATTTGCCAATAATTTAAATATTTGAGATTTCTAGTTTGTGGTGATTTTAAAATATTTATTTAGAAACTCTATGTTTTTAGTATGTGCGTTTTTTCCAGTTGCATTCATTTAAAGAATTTTGTTTGAGTGTTTTATTCTTCCATTATATCCAATTGATATAACCTATCATTTTGCCATATGAAGAACAAATAGAACATGTTAATTTAGTATAACGGTAAAACAAAACAATTTGTATTCCTTTTATAGATATAACCAGTGCTAAAACTATTGCTTTGCTTCCTAGTAAATGATTTGCAAGAAATTCCTTGAACAATGTCGTTTTGTGGATAAATCTCCAAATGCCCTGGGGAAAAAATAAATCCAATTCAGAATTATAACACACACTTCTCCCTTACAGCTTTTCACTGTTTAGGTCAGAAAATTCAACATTTTAATTTGAATACCTACCTATTCAATCATATATCAATCATTTTAAAAAATGTTGATTATTTGGATAAAATGGAATCTATGGGAGAGATTCTTTACTAATTCAGAGCTCTCTGGATAACGGATTACCGTATAACAGATCCCATACCTCTATATCTATATATAATATTTTCTTCAGCTAGGAGAAAACTAGTAGCATAAGGGAAATGTCCTTCAAACTTTAAAAGTTTTTCAACATTTCATATTTGTGCTTAATTTTGTATCAATGAATATCGTGGTGATATGAGGAACAGCCTCTCAGTCAGTATATACACAGTATGATCTAGTTTATTATTTGCACATATTCTAATTCATATTTAGTATGCTCCGCTGTGGTTCTTTAAGAGGCATTGGAGCATTGGTACGTGGGTGATTAAAATACAAAAACATGATTTTAGTAAATTTATAGGCACTTCCTCTGTCTTAATTTTCTGTTCTTTATGGATTGAATGTGGATAAAACTGTCTTTGTGTTTTGTTTTAGCTTAACTGAGAGAGCACAGTTGCTGAAGAACGTCTTTAGAAAGAATACGACTAATTTATACCGTTCTGAATCGGTACAGCAGAACCTGCATCGTAAGTATCACGCTCTCTGCAGGCCATTATTATTTCCATGAAGGTATATCAGGCTGACTTGCGTGCTCTTTAGAGAGTGGCTGATCACACACTAATATAGATTATTGGATGTCTTTTTGTTAATGTAGAAAATAAGATGGCAGATTGGCACTAAAGCTGAGTTCCCAATTCCATTGCAAAAGAGCGAAACTTCAGACAGTTAAGCCTTTAAAGCTCTGCAAATAAGCTAAAGAAAAAGTATGCTCCATTTAGAAGTCTTCCTAATTTATTATCAATTATTTTTTATCTGCTTACCCTTTAAATTGACATTTATAGGCAATCTAAACTCAAACAAATGTGATGTAAATGTAAAGTTTTTCTCGGAGCACTTTTAAAATTTACATTCATTGTCTATTTGAGCGGTTGCCGAGATATTAGCAGTTTTAGACTTTGTTTTTATACTTCTAGGCAGGCTTTAGCACAGCAGGGCTCTATAAAGGTCAAAAGTGTCAGTGACCCTAACTGTCTAAGCATGTTCTTTGCACTTCTGGATTCAGTTATCCTTTGGGTTTCTGACTAAGCCTTGGGTTGCCATCTTTCTTTTAGACAAATTCTGGCCTATGGTGAGAAGGGCGGGGGCAGGACCCTGAGGGGGGGCTGATCAGTGATGTGAAGGGGTGGGACAGTGATGTAGGGGTAGGAGCAGTAATGCAAAAGGGGTTGGACCAATAATGTAGGTGGACTGGCTGGAGGCCAGCGACAGAATTTTTGGTGAGTATGGGCAATAAGACCCTTCTTGAAGTAGTGGTTTGGAGCGGGTTGAGGGGGTGGGCCAGGGATCAAATGATGGGTAGGCCATAGTGATGTGTGGGTTGACCCGAAACTTACGATAACCCGCAGGTTGGCCCACGGGTTGAAATTGGGCGGGTTAGGGTTGGGTGCTGGTCATACTGGGGAAGTGCAATCCTCCACTGTGAAGATTCCCTGTCTCAGAATCATAGACATGCACAGAAGTGAAGACATAGGACTGGGTTGGGAACCCATCCTACAATGGCAACTTTTTGCAGGTTAAGAAGGGGTTCAGGTTGAGTTTATACAGCCAGGTGGCAAGCCTAGTTGAGTCATCAGCCTGGTATTAGCAGTCTAAACATCAAATATCTCAGAAACTGCAAAAAATGAATGTAAGCTGCAAGTGCTCAGAGAAAAACTGATTTATCAACATTCAATTTTATGTTTTTCTTGTGATTCAAGTTTATATTTGCATCACAAATTCAAATTTTAAAAATGTATTAAGCACAAAAAAACTTGGCTTAGATTAAGAGTGTAAAAGCTGGTGAGTTAATGTAGAAATCAATGAGATTTGTATTTTAAAATTTCCAGGTAGCAAGCCTAGTTAAGTCATCAGCCTATTATTAGCAGTCTAAACATCAAATATCTCAGAAACTGCAAAAATGAATGTACTGTGCTGTATCCTTTAAATTGTGTACAATCACACTGGTACACCATCACTGAAGAAGGGCCATTTTAGTCCAGAAACGTTTGATCACGTGTATAATATCGTGAACACCCTGCACCCATTTCTCCAGCTTAAACATTTTTTAATTGGCTTTTATACTTTGCCAATCTTTCATCATAACAGAGACTTTCCATGCCCTTTACCCTCTTAGTTGCCCGTTCCTCTCATCCAATCATTACCACTTGAGCACTGGAGACTAAAACTGCACATCATATTTTAGATGGGACCTTCCCAAATGCTTTTTAAAGGGAAAGAACGACCCACTTCACTAGCTAATCCATACCCAGCTCAACATCGTGTTTGCCCTTGCAGCTGCTGACTGCCATTGCTTGCTACAGCCGTGTCTATTATCTACACGGACCCTTAGGTCAATCTCCATTATGAAGGAGTGCCAGTCCTTGTACAAAGGGTTACTTTTGCTCAAAATTCCTTTGCTCACCTAAAGCAAAATTGTTGTATTTTGCAAATGAAAAATGCTACCAACAAATAAAATCCTGCAATTTATTCTTTGCACAAGTCACAGATTTGGGTGTGTGGTTTTACCATAAAAATAAGCAAAAAAACTGCTGTCATGGTTAAAATAACAGTCTAATATACCGGATATCTATTTTTCAGACGGGTATGCCTTTTCCCAAGATGAGAATGGAATTGTCTCTCAGTCTGATGTGATCAGAGCCTACGACACCACCAAGCAAAGAGCAGAAGAATGGTGAACAGGAGCAGACGCGAACCTCGCTTGTTAATTCACTAGATCTTGTCTGAAATCAGATATGAAACCTTGCGGTTGGTGATTTCAAAAAGATCAGTGTCCAAAAATTGACCTGTAATTTATTATTTTCTATTAAAAAAAAAAAAGGTAGCAGACACTGTTAATGTATTACAACTGTTGCACGTTTCTCCCGACAATGTCGAGTCTAACAACCCGATAGTTAGTGTAACAATATCGCATTTCAGTATTATTTTATAAGAAAAATAACAACCCACCGCCCTTTGGGTAATCGACAAGGTTGTGAAATGAAGAACAATGTTTTTCCGAGCAGACCCCTATGTTTATAACACGGAACGACAGCCTGTGATACTAGAGCTGCAAAACCACATGGGATCCGCTAGCCGCATCCTCAGAGAGAGTAGAGTATCAAACGATTTTACTATAAATGCTTGCCAAAGAAACATATCCTGTTCTGGTTATTCCCTGCTGGGATGTCTTTGGAAGATCTTTCAGTTGATGGGGAGATATTTCCTGCAAACACTCCTCAAATCTCCAGTTGTTACGAGGGCAAGATCACAAGACGCAAGCTTGTATCCTTGTACCTTAATGACACTTGTTTTTATTATCTGTGACATTTTACACCTTGCGCCTTATTCATGCTACTGTGTTAATCTTGTTGCGTAAAAATGTGAATGCATTAAAATGCTTGTGTGTGTCTAAAGAGATGAGCGTGTTAGAGTCGCTAAGGAATGTCACGATTTCCCCAGTGTCTTGTGCTGTTTTTCTTGTACCTTTCTATACGTTGACGAGAAGGAAATGCAATTCTCCTATCTGTTTAAATTCTTTTAATGGAAAATGTTTTTAGCACAGGTTGTTATTTATATAGAGATTAATGTATACCCTTTACTCCAATTTCTTTTTTTTTTTTTTTCCTTAAATTCTTTTTAAGCTTCATTTGTAAGTGTTGTTTCCTGCACAGAAGCACTTGCTTGTAGTGGAGAATGTAAATGGCCTTCGGTGTCATGGTGGATGAATTTTGGAGAATCGGAATGTAGTTACGTATTCAGTTAAAGTCTAGACCGACGTATATATATGGAAACCTGAGGGGTTGAAATAATTCTTGGCCAACGTTCTCCATAAATTCCCATTTTTGAAATTTGATATCTTTTTAATGAGGTCTGTGGAGTAGATGTTAAAATTGTGCATGGTAACATATCACATTCGTATTCTGCTCTATGTACTAATCCTGGGGACTTCTTTAAGCATAAGTCCTAGCCATGGCACATTTTTATTGGGATTCACTAGCACCGCAGCATGATCCGCTCTTCAGTCAGGTTTGCTCCATCGATATCACTAGAAAATATTACCTGGATTTCTAACATGAGTTTGTAAAGATTAACATCCAGAATGATATTATTTATTACAGTTGCACCCATGGTATGTTGCTTGTGTGGTTTTGTTTGCTCCAGTCCATACATGACCATTTAAACATATCATTAGCCTTAAAGGGATTCTGTCATGATTGTTATGGTGTTGTTTGTATATATATTTTGTATATTGCTTATAATTCTACCATTTTACATTGTATTCTTTAACCAATAAATGTATTTTTTCAGCTGTAATATTGGAGTGTAGGCAGCCATCCCAGGTCATTGTGCTTGAAAGATCCAGCACTTTAAAGTGGATTTGCTTTCAATTAAGCTGTTGTTTCTCCTACTGAGTGCTATTCTTATATCTATAGGAACATTTTTTAGCAATGCAGATGTCACAGGGGTGATGCCGTGTTAACTTCCTGCTGTTCTGCTGATGTGAAAGGAGAGGGGTGATCTCAGAGCAAAAGTCAACTGACTGACTAAGGGCACCTGGGAAGTTAAGAGCATGTCTAGTCCCACATCAAATTACAGAATCAAATATTTAAATAAGAAATCTGTTTGCTCTTTTGAAAACTCCAGATTTCAATGCAGGAGTCTGCTGAAGGAGCGATATTAACTGATGCGTGAAAAACATGTTTTCCTGAGACAGAATCCCTTTTAGGCTAAAACCTTCAGAATGAACATTGAAATTGTACATAAAGAAGACTGGTCTAGAAAAAATACATTTTACAAAGAGATTCTCGGATAGTTACTCCCAGTTTGGAGGATATCCGAGTAATTAGCACTACTACCATTGAGTAGTTAAGAGAGGAGTGAATGTTAATTGCTATTTATATATAAAGAGAGAGAGGTTTTATAAGTAGCAAAAATATTTTGCTATAGAAGGCCCCGAATTAGGATCGGAATAGGGATATCCTTACCCCCTAGCAGAATGTCACTATATTTTTTTGTAAAATGATTAATAACTCCACTTCTCATAGCTTATACTAGCACAAGCCAAACCTATTTGTAATATGGCTATTAAAGGGAACGTGGCCTTTTTTTCCCCTCATTCCGAAGGCTGTGTCAGAGGAGGTTGAAAGAAAAACTTGTAGATAGTTTTATTGGATTTTACTGGATGCCATTAAGTGCCTGTACTGCATCTGAACCCCATCCAGTTGTCAGTATATATTATACTCCTTCATTATAAGAGTCTACGTGTGAATCGATGAATTAACCATTTAAAACAATTCCGATATGTTCAGAAGCTTCAGCTAATTTGATTGGCCACTGCTGCCCATCTTTCAATTCAGCCCTAACATTAGAGAAGTCAACCTACATGTTTGTATTATCTTCTCTAAATATATCGGCACTGATCATTTGTTTTTCTGTTTACTAAAGCGTGTATTTCTTTCCCTATGGCTTGTATTCACAATTCTGACTGGACTGTCATACTAGGGTGTTTCCCATAGGAAATTTGTATTGTGGTTCCAATTTTATGTGATAGCCAGGGAGCTAAACTAAGTCAAAAACAAAAAATGGGAAGAGGCCCACTAATAGTCAAAATAGTATGAAAATTATTAGGACATTCATTGGCCTAATGCATTTCGTGCCAAGATGGGCACTTACTCATAGGGAGCTAAAGTTGTTTTTATTGTCAGTTAAAAGAATTTGAATGGAATGTACTTTGAATAAATTGTACCATATGTTTTTATTCCGTCAGGCCAAATTCTGGCATAGTTTTTGAGGATAGCCTTGTTTATTCAGTACCAATGGCCTAGCCTAGACACAGGGAGGAATTTATAATGGTGCCCCTTTGGATCTCCACCAAAACGAAAGCATTCAGAAAGTGCCTGTATCAGGGTGACGGAGAACTTCAACATAAATTGAAGCGAATGTGCCCAGTGCTCTTTTTGGACACCGTTTCCATTTGATTTTTCTTAATTCTTCTCTTGATGTGTTACACTTTATGGAGCTGCTTCCTCATACAGGCACTGGTTTGAATACCTGAAGTACAATCACATAGGTGGTGTCTCCAGTTCTTATGGAGAGCTCAGCCCTAAGGTGTTTTTAGAAAGTGATACCAGTTTTAAGTATCCCCTGCAATACTGTATGACCATAAACATGATCCAGTAACGTGGTGGACAGAGCACCTCGGAGAGCTGAGCTTGGCTGAACCTGGCAGGAGAACCTACCAAGATCTAGGAAAAATCCCCCTTCTATCCAGCATACTCCTCCAAGACTTCACCTCTTTTGGTGTTATTTTCTGCTAGAGAACAACCCAGCATATCCACATAAACATTGACATCATAATTCTACCCTGAAAAGTTATTATATATTTCCTACGCCATGTTCGAAAAGCTCTTGGAAAAAGCATTTTGGCCAAATGTGGTTTGTTTGGAAAGTTTGTCCCCTTTAAAACTGCGGCTTGGGAATCGCATCTGTCCATCGTCAAGTGACAAATTATTTCTAAAAAACTAAATTGGTCGTTGGTGCCTTGAGTATCATTAGCGGCGTGAATATGGTTTCAGTTTGTGCGTGTGTTTTTTTATATGTATTTCTAATGGAGGTCAGCGAAGGCGATGGAAGCCTTGCTGAATATTACGGTAAGGAATGTTACACCCTCCCTGAACTCTGCGTCACTTATTTGCCCAATCGACTCTCATTTCTATAAGTAAACACCACCTATGACTGGGCTGCTTTTACATTGTCTCTAGAAGTTCAGCTCCCGGGTGAGTCTGTCTGTCCGGCCGGCCGTCCTTTTCAGTTGAACACTAATTTACTCAACGTGACTAAGTGCTACAAACCCTTGTGCTCGTCATGAGCCTTCCTGCTCCGTCTGCATGAGTTAATATTGAAGAAGTCAATGTGACTAACGCCTCATCTCGTGATTTACAAGCTTGCGCTATGTTCCCGTACTGGATGCTTTGGGATACGTCTCATTCATTAAACATTTTATTATATAGGACCCCGTGTTGGGACGTAGGTTTTAGGGCAGAGACCGACGAGAAGATTCGGGGAGATTAGTCTCTCGGTGACAAATCGCATCTTCGTCGGGCGACTAATCTCCCCAGACTGCCTCCCTGCCAGCTAGAATCTAAATCGCCGGCGATATGGCACTCGTGATTCGTTTTCCGAAGTCGTCTAAAGTTTCCTCATGAGGCGACTTCAGAATATGAAGTGCTACGTGTGCCATTACATTCTAGCTGACGGCGAGGCAGTTCGGGGAGATTAGTCGCCCGAAGAAGAGGTGATTTGGCGCCAGAATCTCCAGAATCTTCTCGTCTCTCTCTGCCCTTAAAGAACGTGTTTATTTTGAATCCGACCATATGAAGCTTTTCATTCTTTAACGTTGCACTTACTTTGCCAACATTAGTTTCCCCCCTGTTGTTGTTGTTGTGAGTAGAATGTTTATGTTATCACACTAGAAGCCATACAGGAATATATGTGTTTCCTATTGTTTTTTCTTGTCCTGAAATGAGGCCCCTGAATTCCTCGTGTGCACTGATGTCTGTCACAAGGTGGAATAGTGAAGATGCATGAATGATAATGTGTTGTGGTATCCACCGCCCAAAAACTTCTTTCTCATGTCGATGTTTGGCCTTCTTTGATAGCGTATCCAGCAATGAGGGATTCCACTTGAAGGCCGTTGCAACTTTTTTATCGTTATAGGGTTTTGTTTTTTTTTCTTTTTATTTATACTTTAACATTTTAAAGCAGTGTTTTGTCTTGTTTATATTTGGTGAATGTGCATGTATTACACTGGAATTTTTCAATGTTTTGTCTCCGTTTAAAACAAATAAAAGTAATAGTTTACCTGTTTGCCTTTGTTTCTTATTTTTGGAAGGAGTAACTGCCTATTCCTTGATATTACCAGCTATAATTGAAGGACATGTTTGGAGGGGCCCATTATTGACCATACCCAGCTACAGTGTTGGACCTGGAGCCCTCCAAAGTACCTGACACCTGGCACTGTTTTGCCACCACATTACTTTCCCCATCCCTACCCTGCCTCCACCACCACCAATTACTGGTCAATAGCAATCCAACCCCACCACCTGTCAACATGCCTGGGATGGTGGGACCAAACAGGGCTTGGGCCCACCAGGTTTCCCTGCAGATAGTGCCCTGGCTGAAAACGTAGTCTACCCTGGGTTATAGTGATGCGCAGGTCCGCAAAAAAGCCAGCACCCGACCTTAACCTGCCACTCCCACACCCAACCCTAATCCTGCATGCCTCCATATTTATAGACCCGCGCCTGCCCCGCTATGATGTCATGGCAGGGAGAAGAAAGCTCAACCCGAACCCATCCTTAACCCGCCAATTGTGTGCAGAAATAGGCCCAAACCCGCCTGACCCACTGGTTTCGGGCCAACCCGCACATCCTTACTGGGTTACAATCCTGTCACTGGGGAAAGGCTCAGCTGTTATGGTAAGTGCTGCAAATTGTGCAAGTGGAGCAGTAGCTGGTACCATGGTAACTGTATAGGTCACCACTGATATTGCTATTGTCCCCAGCACCCCTAGTAGTAGCTAGTTACATACAAGCATAGTAATATATATCAAGCAAATTAGATGCCCGTGCTCAACTACCTTAGATTCATCTAAATGCCCCCTCTCTTACCCAGCAGCAGAGATGCCTGGATAAACCTGGACCAAGCCACTGATACAGAATGCCACACACACACACAGATATGGGACCCGTTATCTGGAAACCGGTTATCCAGAAAGCTCCGAATTACGGAAAGTCTGTCTCCCATAGACTCCATTTTATCCAAATTTTTAAACATGATTTCCTTTTTCTCTATAATAAAACTTGATCCAAACTAAGATATAATTAATCCGTATTGGAAGCAAAACCAGCCTATTGGGTTTATTTAATATTTACATGATTTTCTAGTAGACTTAAGGTATGAAGATCCAAATTACAAAAAGATCCATAATCCGGAAAACCCCAGGTCCCGAGCATTCTGGATAACAGGTCCCATACCTGTATACATATATTGTATATATAGAAAGCAGTGCTACAGGTAAGCTGTGTTTCCACTCTATACATAAAGCATAATGAAAGGTTTCAATGGCTAATTTTGGGGATATGTTTGTTAATTATATAGTGAATAAAGTACCCCCTCTTGTAAAATATAAGGATATTATAAGTTACCGGGGAGTTTCATGACCATATAAAAAGGCAGTGTTTTTATACAGGTCATGGAACTCTGAAGTTACTTCTAATATCCTCATATTTTGCAACTGGGGGTACTTTATTTATTATAATACACAAGTTTCAGTGAGTCATGTGACAGAAATGACATCAGAATTCACCATTTATAAGGATATAATTTACAGGATCTTCATGGCTTTTGTGTATTATATAAGCGTATCGGCGTCTGACCCATGTTCAGACTTACAGATAAGCCATTGGGTAGCGTTGGCAGAGAAAAGGAATCTAGGGATAGGGCTGGACACATGTTGAATCTGCTATAAGCGAAGGTTCAGAGTCCTGGCTTCTCACACTCACAAAAAGACAGATGCCCGTTGAGTTCTACCCTTTGTCCTGCCTGATCCAGCTGATTCAGAGGAAAAATAAAAAATCATCTGAAGCTATCTTCATGTCAAGGGGGGTTGGAAATTCATCCTCCGACCCAGTACCTGGGAAAATGTTGTACCTAGAGTAAATACTGAGTGCTTAAAGGCAACATGCAGCTGCCAGGAGATTGTTGTATTTTCCTTCACACACACATCCACAAATTAGGGATAAAATCCAAACTTTTTCTTTGCACATACTGTAAATGTATTAAAAGAGCTGAAGTCTTTTCACAAAGTGGATAACAACTGCCTGTATTTCCCCTCCCACTAGGGGCTCAGCACCAACATCTCTTGGTTCTTAAGAAAGTGAATAAAGTTTTGGTTTTAAAATCGAATCCATTAAAGGATAAACTGCATTGTTCACGTATACCGTTAATTCAACTGCACCGAATCAGCTGGTGCACTTCACTTCTACTACACTACACTTCTGCCACTGACATGGTTTAGAAGCAGAGATGGGGCTGCCGTCAGATGTTCTTGAAACTACGGCTGAGTTTTTTCAGATATCTGTAACCTTGTTAGTTAAATGCTATTTGGCCTGCGAATATGTTGCATATTTAATAATAATCAGACTACAGTCTATAAACCCCCCTTATCATGTCACACAGGAATCTTAACTCTGCAGGTTTGTGGTATAATTTTTGGTGCTTCCTTACTGGCCCAAGTATCCAAAAATCTGATTCATTGTGAGGCCTAAATGGTTTCCTTTTGTTGTGACTTATTTTATTGTATTCACCCTAAACCAGATCCATTCCATACTAAAAAAAATCTGTATATTTCCACAATGTTACACATAAAAATGAGGACTCAGCCTCTCCCATCTGATATATAAACAAAGGCTGAACTCACTTTGGAAGGCAAGAATCTACATCTTTATGTTGTCATTATCATAGTAACATGAAATCTTCTCATCCTATCCCTTTCCACAACTGTATTCTAGTGTCCAACCCAGACAGACCAGGTGGAGATCTCTATCTCAGACTGGAACTGTCATTACTCCGTGTGCTACAGAAGTGGCGCCTCTACATTGAAGTGGAGACTTTAACAGGGGCCTTTTGACAGTTGCTGATTGTAGCTGGGTGGTGGCGTTGGTCAAAATGTCATAGACCTTATGGTTTCCTCAATTGTCAGAAAGATCAAAAGATACGTTGAAGTTGCTAATCAGACAGATGCCTTGACCTTGTATAACACCTGAGCTATAGTGATGCCGTGCTCCTAATATATAAAAGTACTTTCTCGTAAAAGTAAAGTAGTGACTTTTTTTTATTAATATAAATAACATACTAGGAGTGAGAAATTATAACCATTGATAGTAAATATGTCCCAAATAAAAAAATGTTTACCATTTGCCCACTGTATCAGTTCTGACTCTTGAAATAAATTCACAATATTCCATAGTTCTGAAGGGCTGTAGGAAAGTTACTTGTTCTCCCCATAACAATGCGCTAGAATAGAAGTCAGTGTCTTCTGGGATTCTGTTAGCTCTGTCGGAAATCCGGGCAGCTCTTATTGGCAATAGCTTCAGGCTGCAGCGGGTAAGAAAAGTATTGGTTTGACAGCAGGAATGTGGAGGATGGGTTTAAATGGATGGAGTGCGCTGAGGAGTAAGGAGGAGGAGGAGAGGAAACCAGGTAGCCAGGGTCAGCTCTGGAAGAGGACAGTCTCCGTACAGAGCCTCCAGTTGAGGTGGAGCTGGTAGCTGTGCTGGATTGCCTGGATGGAGTTCGCAGGTTACCACTGGTCAGAATCATGGGGAGAGTCTCTGGGGGGTAAGTGCGCAAGGTGAATCTCATTGGTTGTTGGGACGTTTGCTTAGGCCTGAGGCACGTGCAACAGTAGACGGCCACCAGCGATCCCACGATGATGAACGCAATAAATATGGAGCCAACGATGAGAAATGGAACATAAACCGGCTCTGTGGGAAGAAAATGCACAAAGTCAACGTCTTGGTCACTGCTCCAAAAACCCAGTCACTTATCCCAACCCTCCATTCAGCTCATACTTCTGCTGCACATTGCTATCTCTATGGAGTTATGGGAAATAGGTGACAGTTGGCTGCATCTCACTTGCACATACACTGAATGGGAATCTGAATGGATCGCTGGGAAGTGAAACGGCACTAAATAGAATGTAGAATTCCAGTGCAAATGAGTTGGGCCATGGAACAGATTGTGGAACTCTCTCTCTCTCTCTCCGGGGCTGCACCTTCTGGGAGCCTGACTCACTCGTCCCATGCACTGAGTGCAAGCTGCTAATCTGTCTGAGCCTGTGAGCAGGAAGCAAACGCTTTCACACCATAAATAATGAGGCTGCGGCGCTTTCCAACATCAACACACTACAAGGCGAGCGGGAGGGGAATGGCACGGATAGAGGGGGGAAAACCAAATCTGAGTGACCCACACAAGAACCAAGTGTTCTCTTATATCTGCTTTCCATTCTCGTATGAGGTTCCAGGTCTGTAACACAGGGACATTCACTTACTGATAAACCCCCTTTGTGATGATGATGAAGCTCCATATAAACGGTGTCTCACGAGAGTGAGGGAAACCTCATGTTTTATATCCAACCTGCATCTGGCTCTGCACTATTCCAAGCATCCCCCACAGCTCAAGGGAATAGTCCGGAACGACTGCCATTTAATATAATAACACTTTATTCATTCTGCATTGATTCCAATCTCAGCTCCCTCCAGCTCAGGCTGCACCTTGTCTGCCATGAGAACAGAACATCGTGGGCATCGGCTGTGCCCAACTCCTGCCTCAAGTAGCCACCCGGCCAGAGCACAGACTTTTGTAGTACTACAAATGATATATAACAAGTGTTAGATATATTCTGTATTATTCATTTTGGGGGTGTCCGCATTCAGCCTGGCACATCCCTTAGAGCTGAATGGGGGGTGCTGGGAGTTGTACATCAGTAACACGGGGAGCCTTCCAGCAAAGAAAACGAATGCTCGTCTACTAAACGGTGCAATGTGCAAAATTTGGACTAAAACAAATATTAGTTTAACATTTTTCCCAGAATGCCAGCATAATAACAGCCACCTGCAAAATAGCCAATACCCCAACTTGCACCCAATTTTCATAAAAACGCTCTCTTACTGCCGTTCCTCACACTATACACAGTATTTAAAGGGGTTTTTCACCTTTTAGTATGATGTAGAGCAGGGGTCCCAAACCTTTTTCACTTGTGAGCCACATTTAAATGTAAAAAGACTTGGAGAGCATCACAAGTACAAACAAGTCCATGGGGATGTCAAATAAGGGCTGTGATTGGCTGTTTGGTGGCCCCTATGTGGACTGGCAGCCTATAGGAGGCTCTGTTTCGCAGTACATCTGGTTTTTATGCACCAAAACTTGCCTCCAAGCCTGGAATTCAAAGATAATCACCTGCTTTGAGTCCACTGGGAGCGACATCCAAGGGGTTGGAGAGCAACGTGTTGCTTGTGAGCTACTGGTTGGGGATCACTGATGTATAGAGACATTCTAAGACAATTTACAACTGGTGTTAATTTTTTATCATTTGTGGTTTTTGAGTTATTTAGCTTTTTATTCAGCAGCTCTCCAGCTTGCAATTTCAGCAATCTGGTTGCTAGGGTCCAAATTACCCTAACAACCATGCATTAATTTGAATAAGAGACTGGAATATGAATAGGAGAGGCCTGAATAGAAAGATGGGTAATAAAAAATTAGCAATAACAATACATTTGTAGACTTACGGAGCATTTGTTTTTAGATGGGGTCAATGACCCCCCAATTGGAAAGCTGGAAAGAGCCAGAAGAAAACTGCAAATAATTTAAAAAGAAAACTATACAAAATAAATAATGAAGACCAATTGAGAAGTTGCTTAGAATTGGCCGTTCTATAACATACTAGCAGTTATCTTAAAGGTGAACCACCCCTTTAAGGCAGGCCAGTGCAAAGATAAATGAAAGTTGACAGCAGGGGATTTTATATTCATATAACTTGGTGCTCTGGGGGGTCAGCAATATTGTCAGAAATGTATCTCCAGCCCCCTGCCCACTATACTTCTACTGCTTAAAGCTGCAGGACGAGGGTCACAATTCCTGTGAGTCAAGACATTACCTGTTGTACCTTCTTCCATTTTCTACCTGCCAGTCTCCAGAACACTGGTTTATAGGGGACCCACCAACAATGTCCCTCTCTAGATGTCATGTGACACATAGACCCTGAACCTGCACAAAACTGCTGGGACAGAAGGGGCAGGTATATCAGCTCAAGATGTTCCCTGATCACCAAAAAAAGCTTTTCTTGTTGAGATAAGATATATATCCAGCTGGAGAGCAGCAGAACAAAATGTTTGAAGGGGAACTATCGCTTCTCTAGCCTAGAAGATGTATTAGAGCTCACTCTATTAAAATCACCAGACATCATGTCTCTCTACATGCAGAATTTGTGCAAAAGGCAGTTATTTTGTTTGTACTGGAATCATTTGTTTGAGTGAGCTCTAATACATCTGCTAGGAAAAGGAGCCCCCCCTATAAGATATATTGGATCTAACTGTCAATGAATATCTGACACCCAACTGCTGCAAGAAGACAGAATAAAGAGAAACCGATGCTGAGAGCGGGATAGTGGAGATAAACTTGATTATTTCAGAAACAATGCAGCATTTTTTATTGATTATATTTACAAAGTTTCTTTTTTCAGTATGCAGAAGCTTATACTAAAAATTTAAATTTTTGCTATAGTTCCCCTTTAATAATCAGAAAACCACAAAGAATTAATTAATACAAGTAAGATGTACTGTAGGTCCAGAGCTTTCATTAGAGATGTTTAATGGTTAGACTAGTAGAGAGCAGTGCTGGCTCGGGACACTGGGAATCCTTCAGGCTTTCGTTATTCGGCTGTGCCACGGTGCCCACGGGATTAGAGTGTGGAACGTCCCAGCACTCAGCACAGTCTTGGGCATGAGGAAAGCTCATCCTATCAGTTAGCAACAGCTAATGGATCACAGTACGGGGCTGAAGGCCAGTGAGCTGCAGATTTGGACTAATGGTATGAATGAAGGCAATGACACCTGAGCTCGGCACTAGCCAATAGAGGAGATTTCTAAGGGTAAGGGCACACCTGGCCATTCGGGGAGATTTAGTCGCCTAATCGCCTCGTCTTTGCGGTGACTAATCTCCCCGAACGCATTCCCTCTGTCTTGTCCCGGCTATTGGGGGCTTGATAAAGGGCCGGTTGGGCTCGAAACGTTGCCTTCGCATATGGGCTTAATAAAAGTTTGAATTTTGCACATTACTTCAATTGGATCCGGTGTGCTGCTGTTTTTTTCCTTGAATGATATTTTGGCCCAAGGACAGGAGTGGGTCTCACAGTTCAGCACCTGGCACTGCGAAAGCGGATACTGGAGGGGTGAGCACTCTAATTTCGTGATTGATTGTCCCGGCTATAATGAAAAGTCGCCTGCAGCATGGCACACACAGTGCTTCGTATTCCGAAGTCGCCCGAAGTTGCCTCACAAGGAAACCCTAAGGGCTCTTACACCTTGTTAGCTTATTTAACCCATTGCCTGGTTGTACTTATGAGAGTTCACAGTTGTGTAGCAATAACTGCATAAATACACACAAAATAGACCCAGGAGTAAGAGCCCTATAGGAAGCTTCCAGCTCTTGGACCTGCAGCAGTTTTCCGCAGCAATATGCAATGGAGCTTTCAGTTTGGAGACTGCAACTTGTCACTCACAGAGTAACTAAGAGCGAAACATCCCCAGGCACCAGCTTCAGCCTAAATATTCCTTCCTGACTCCCAGTCATTCCTGAGGGACATAGAAAAGGCTCCGGCGCTGCCTCCAGACAAGCCCAGCAGTGCCACTGGCCCATACACTTGCCACCAGCACATTTGGTTGAAATAGGAGCAATTGTGTTGTTGAATGGGAATGCACATAAGTGCTGGATATACTCCATGCACACAGACGTGTCTCCATTCATACATATCACTGCTCCTGCTGCGCACACACAAGCTGTAACTATTCTGTGATACAGACAGTGGAGCAGTAAATGTAAAGGGGCTCATGTACTAACACAGGCATTAAATAGGAGCAGTACAGTGACTTACAGTAGCCAATCAGGAGGCAGCTTTTACTCTCTGACTTACAATAGCTGATTAGTTGCTATGGATGAACCACATGTTCCCAGTGCCTGGCACAGGGCAAAGGAGTAAATGAGCAAAGTGTCACATTTAGGCAAGTTCTCGAGCCCCTAGTATTGGGGTCCCTCCCACACATGCACCTCTGCCCCGGGGTCGGATCATGAGACTCACGCGCACTGACTCCAGATCTCTCCACTTCTCGGTCGTTGGTGCAACTTCCTTGTTCCAGACGAGCGTCCGCGGCCGCGCAACAGAACCGCAGGGCGCAAGTTCCGCAACAGATTGTGGCGTCGACTGTGTCAAAGTCCTCCGGACACTGGAAACCGGCCTGGTAGTTCCCTGCTGCGTCCAGCCAGCCGTGACAATACTCCCCCTGTGCAACGGCGCTGCCCCAAGTCAGAAAGAAGAAGAACAAGTAACAGAGCGACCCCATTGTCATTAACCTCCCCGAGTTGTCTCTTCTGTCGCTTATTCCCCGGCGTCTCCTCAGGGATCCCAGTGGCACGTGCCTCCCATTGTATCACACAGACATATACACCTGTATACACCTATATATGACTATATACACAGCTGCAGCAGGACTGGACCACTAGGGCGGTGTGAGAGGGAAGCCCATTGCTGTGCTCGGCCGAGTGTAGAAGTGAGATCCCTCCGCAGCAGCAGCCCCTGTACTCCGCCTCATACTCCACTGACAACTGGATCCGCCTCAAGCTGTGCCGACCTGCGCCTTATTTACACTTGTAACCAGCTCCATGTGTGTCGCATCCAGACGCAATATTTTGAATCCATGGAGTCTCCCACGATTTGCTGCTCTCCTGCCTGTGACTGATAACGATCTGCTGCTGCTGCTGCCTCAGGGGCTGCGCTTTATGTGAGTCTGTCAGACACTGGCACTGGAGCGCCCCCTTGTGTCTCTGCAGCTCATTGTCAGGGGGAAACACAACATTCCCAGTCTCAGGAGTCTCAGCATCCAGTCCTGCTTCAGCCTCACATTATACATCCAAGTCTTGTCTGATGCTCAGTGTTGGACTGGGACACCAGGGACCCACCCAAAAACCTTAGCCCAGGGGCCACTCTCAGTACTATTATTCTTCCTCTCCTCACTCAACCTCTATTCTCAGTGCTACGCAATATGTTGGCGCTATATAAATACATGTTAATAATAATATATTCTCCTAGTCTCTTTTCTTTACATACTATAATCAATTATTCCATCTATTTAGCCTCTTTGTTCTCATAGAAATAGGGAATGGCCATGAAATAGGCCAAATGTTTAGCAGCATGAGGGTCCAACTGATGTCTGGGCCCACCGGGACTTTTCCTGGTATCCCAATGACCAGTCCGACACTGCACAGGCACAAATACCGTTAATATCGCACATAGCGCCAGGGCAGGAACTAGGGGAAGGCAGAGTAGGTACAATCATGGGGGGGAGGGCGCACTTTTAAGGGGATTTTTTTCTTTTCTTGTTTTAAACCATTTTTTGCATGGCCTTTAATAGTTTTTCAATTTTATAAACCGCCTGTTCCAACCCCCTCTTGCCTGTGAGTTGTACTGAAGGCACAAGCACTGCTGCTTCACTCTGCTGCTGGCACAGGTACAATATCTGTGGGCAAAATCTTGGCAGCTGCTGGCACAGTTAAACAGATGATATGGGGCAATATGATGGATTTTTGGCTGCTGCTGGCACATATACATATTTAGGGACAATATGATGGATTGTTGGCTCCTTTTGGCACAAGTACATATTTGGGGACAATATTGTGAATTTTTAGTGTGCCAAAATACCTTGGCCCGGGCCTGCATAGCGCGTATGTAACACATGGGCAAGACACAGCGGTGCTGTACGAGCTGTTGATACGAGTCGTATTTCAGTCGCAGCTGGAGGGCAACGGCGAGACACAGACAGGGCCGCTCCGGCCATGAGGCAAGGTGCCTCTGGTAACTGAAAGAGATGAATTTCTGTTTTTTAAAATGGAAATTCGGCTCTTCTAGTGCAGCGAGTGCAATAGCGCTCACTGCACTAGTGATGCGGCCCCTCCTCCACCCGCTCCGACGCTGGAAGTTAGTAGAGCGGAGCCTGGACACAGAGATCAGTAATGAGCGAGGTGATATCGATTGACGCTGTCCAACTTGCTCCACATCATGTGCTCATTCTATAGCAGATTTATTAGATTGCAAACAGCTCTCCCTCTGATAAATGTTGTGCCCCTAAAATTCCTGTACAAATGAATAAACAGCTGAGGGGTTGGGGTTCGCTCTGTCAAACAATGGAGGAGAGCTTTATTTTTCCCCAGGGCCAACATCAGAATTCACGGGGCCCGTACAACAATATTTTCTGGGGTTCAGTTCGTCTAGGCCTCTTACTTCAGCACAACTAATCTCCTACTTGAGCACAACTCAACTCCTACATTGGCACAACTCAGCTCCTACTTCGACACAACTCAGCTCCTACTTCGGCACAACTTGGCTCCTTCTTCGGCACAACTCGGCTCCTACTTCGGTAAAAGTCAGCTCCTACTTCGACACAACTCACCTCCTACTTCGGCACAACTCGGCTCCTTCTTCGGCACAACATGGCTCCTACTTCGAGTTTGGCTCCTACTTCAGCACAACTCATCTCCTACTTCGGCATAACTCAGCTCCTAATTCGGCACAACTTGGCTCCTACTTCGAGGTGTTGGCTCCTACTTCAGTACAAATCAGCAGCTACTTTGGCAGTTCAAGGGGGGCCCAGCTAATCCAGGAAACACAGCAGGGCTGGGCCGCTTTAACATATAGAAGCCATTGGGCCTGCTACAATTGTCCCCCCAGTGCCCCCCTGATGGCGGCCCTGCCTGTATAGGTTCCTACTAGAACTGCATGGTTCCTTATAGTAACCCTACAGGACACATATCATGGGCTCATCTGTTGTTGTTAGACCTCAGCTGCATATCCCTAGTTTTGAGCATTCTCCTAGTGCCCCTGGCAAAGAAAAGCTGGCAGTTGTCCTTCAGCAGGACCTGGGAGTGGGGGAAGACTAGACATTAGAATTACAGCTGGCCTATGGATTGCAGCACATGAAACTCTCTGATGGTAAAATATGGTATTGCAACACATTTCCTCTCATGTTGTTAGCAGCCCTGGATATGGTTTCCCCCCCCCCCCCCCACTGTGCTTGTGGTGATCTTTCCTTGTCCCCATCTAGCAGCCTTGCTATAGAGCCTGTCACTCCCAGCCCCCAGGGGTCACAAGGCAGCTAATGAGAGGAGCCCCTGTCACTCACTGATCACCATTGTCACCAGCACAGAGGCAGCTCAGAGCTTCCCCAGGGAGCAGACAAACAAGGGAGTCCACCACACAGGCCCCTCTCATTAGTCACAATTTATTTTTAAATGCAGGCTAATTGCCAGTGGATTTTCCTGCTGCAGCGCCAGGCGTATTCATCAGCAGCGTAGGGCTTTTTCCATAAGGTTTTGCCGGCATTTCAGTATCTATTTCTGGCCTTGCACTCATAGAATTGGATAGTGATGTCAGACAAGCCCCCTGCTATGAATGTTTAGCTAATCCCCACAATACTTTTATTATGCACCCTCCTAAACGAAGCAGCGAGGAGGTGTCGGGCCTAAATAATTCATGCCCCCTTGGAATTCAAATTTGACTGACCACCTGGTGTCAGATTAGCAGTGAGGGTCCTGCCAGGTTGGATTTTATGCTTTTCAATCCATGAATCCCCCTCTGATAGGAAACAGCTACTTTGCACCCACATTTGCTGCTGGGCGACTGCAAGAACTGGACCGATTTAACTGAGCTGAATTGATGGGGGAGCAGGAGGTCATTATCATGATGATCAAGTGGCCATTGTCCCTGCAATAAATGAGCCTTTTTTGCATTGCAAATCCCCCCTTCACAGAATGGAGCCTATAAATTCCCACCATATTCCACAGTACAGGAAGGCCGGTGACATTTCAGCGCACAAGAGGTGCCTTGAAGCAGCGAGTACGGGGTGTGCTTTCTGCCTGGCCCAGCTGAGCAAAAGTCAATATCATTTATACAGATGGAAACGTTAGAGGAACAAGGTTCACTCCATGTCATTTGCTTTTTATTCTCAACTCTGTTCAGGCATTATGTTGGTTTGCATAAGATAATCGCCTCATAGGAAAATGTCATAGAAAGTGCAAAGTTTTCCGAAGTACAGTAACCCAAAGCAACCAATCAGTGACCAGATAATGCCCGGCCAAAAATCCTCTCTTCCCATAATGAAATGTTGGTAACAGCACATGATTGTAAAGCAGTTAATATGGGTACATTATTTACTAGTGCCACAAGTGTGTGTGGGTCATTGCAACTGGAATGCCACTGATGTGCCAGCTTGGTATCCTACAGAATAGAAATATTAATGCTGGGGATCAGGTCTGGCTCACAGTTGGCATCCAATTCATCCATCATCAGTTAGGGGGCAATTAGAGGTCTGCCCAGGCCAATCAGGTTCTCCCGCCTGCAGTCGTACCTTTAAAGGAGATCTAAAACCTAAAAATGAATGTGGCTAAAAATTTCATATTTAATATACTGAACTTATTTCACCAGCCTAAAGTTTCAGCTTGTCAATAGCAGCAATGATCCAGGACTTCAAACTTGTCACAGGGGGTCACCATCTTGGAAAGTGTCTGTGACACTCACATGCTCAGTGGGCTCTGAGCAGCTGTTGAGAAGCTAAGCTTAGGGGCCGTCACTAATTATCAAGCAGAAAATTAGGTTGGCCTGTAATATATGCTGATGCTACAGGGCTGATTATTAAATTCTGTTGCACTGGTTTCTGTGCTGTCGTGTTTTAATTATCTGTATTAATTACTAATCAGTCTTATATTGTGACATTTCTATTCTATGTGTACTGTATATTGTGAGTGGGTCCCTAAGCTCAGTAAGTGACAGCAGCACAGAGCATGTGCAGTGAATCAGCAGAAAAGAAGATGGGGAGCTACTGGGGCATCTTTGGAGACACAGATATTTACTGCTAAAGAGCTTTGTTTGTCTTGGGCTGGTACAGAAGCCCAAAACATAATGTACAACATTTCTAGCTACTTCTTTAGTTAATCTTTAGTTCTCCTTTGAGCCCCCCAATTGTATTTTACACTCTCCCCTGCACAAAATCACAAGTGACCCACAACTAGGGCCCCCTGTTCCCCCAGGCCCCAATGTGGTTGCAGGGTCTATAACAAACAAGGGAAAGTTGCAGTTGCAGGGTCTGCCCCTCTATAGTGATGTCACTGCTCCCATCTCAGCAAACCCAATGTAAACAGACCTTGCAAGAGATTGTTGTCTCTCATTTTGCTTTTCTTTTTAGTGGTGAAGTTCTTAAATACCTTTGTTATCCTACTCCTTGTGATGATTTCTTTCTGGCTACTAAATGCCCAGCAGGACCACATTTAGACAATTCTCACATTATATAGACTGTGTGGATTAGGAACACACCACAAGACAAGATTCAGTGCAGAGATGAGGCCTGATAAATTAGCAATATCAACATATGTTGGTAAAACAGGACAACGTCTGGATATGTTGGGGACCCTAAATTTAATTTGCTGTTGGGGGCCAGTTGAATCCACTGATGCTGGGCTATTTCATATTAAGTGTTGATGGGTTGCTGTATCTAACATGTTTGGTTTAGTGTCAGATGTACAGTAAAAGGTGATGTGGTGTCTATACCTAGTGTTAAGGTAAAGGTTTCTATTAGGGAAAACAGACACAACATGGATTCATGTCATATCAATGAGGATGATTCATGTCATATCAATCTGTTTAATTGCCATGAAAATATGGGTTATACCGCTGACCACTGAATGTCAATAGTGATCCTTCTCTTGCACGTCACTATATTAATACTGTATATGTCACATATATTACTGGTTCAATTGACATTATAGCCTCCCTTAAGCAGCCTTTATCTTACTGGCAAGCTGACTCCAAGATTCTTAGCACCATCCAAGGAAAGGACGTGGGCTTGTCATTCAGGGTGTGTGTCATGATATCATTTGGGGGAGTAACCAGCTTAATGGAACTATACATGCCAGTGGCACTCTCCATGGTAGGTTTTCTTATAATCTGTAATTAGAGACCGGAATTCCTAGTAAACCCCTGTAGTAAGCACAGTTATATTGGAACATGAGTAATTGTAGGAGAGGCAAAACTCCAAGCAACAGACCTGAACGACTGGGTGAATTGTGGTGTGTTGTGCAGTGAGACCAGAAGGTGATATTTATGGGGACTTGTCCTACATTACACATGTTCCTGTTTTAGGTCTTGGAGCACAAGGATATTCATCAGGAGCATATGTCCCACCTGCGACCCAACAGCTGTTAAACTACAACATCCAGCACGTTCCACAACAGATGGAAGGCTTCAGATCAGGGAGGTTCTGCACCCTGATCTGAGCCCACCGAGCAAGCTTTCTGACTTCTGACATCCCTAAGTTCTCTGAAGGACACTCCAGGCCGTGATAGGTTAACTATTATTATTTTGTATGTTATTTCAAATCAGTTTTCCCATGCATGTAAGAATGAGTGTAGCCTTTGTATGCAGCCCTGCTAATGAGCTATTCCTTCTGCTAAGTGGCTCGCTATTATCCAACCAGCAGAGAATAAGTCACAAAGCGCATGGGAACAAATGTCACATTTTCTCTGGCCTCTCCTCCCACACGAGCTGGAGGCTGTAGGTAACTCACCATGAGCCTGACAATCCCATTGTTTCCTGTTTAAATGGCAAAAAAACAAGAATTCCATTAAATGTGTTATATGTTTGGAAACAAAAGGATAAATTGCATCAAAAGAAACTGCCATATCCTTCTATATATTCTTCTATATACCCATCAATATATCTTTCCCTATACCCTTCCATATACCCTATAATATACCCTTCCATATACCCTTCCCTAGACCCTTCTCTATACCCTTCCCTATACCCTTCTCTATACCCTTCCCTATACCCTTCTCTATACCCATCCATATACCCTTCCCTATACCCTTCTATATACCCTTCTCTATACCCATCCATATACCCTTCCCTATACCCTTCTATATACCCTTCTCTATACCCATCCATATACCCTTCCATATACCCTTCCCTATACCCTTCTATATACCCTTCTCTATACCCATCCATATACCCTTCCATATACCCTTCCCTATACCCTTCTATATACCCATCCATATACCCTATCATATACTCTTCCTTATATCCTTCTATATACCGTTCTCTATACACATCCATATACCCTTCCATATACCCTATCAGACGTTAATTCACAAAGAATACATGTATTTATCAAAATGCTAAATTTCGCCAGCAAAAATTCATTAGCAAATGTACCTAGGGTCGAATATCGAGGGTTAATTTACCCTTGATATTTGACTGCCAAATTGAAATCCTTCGACTTCGAATATCGAAAGTCGAAGGATTTAGCGCAATTCGTTCGAACGAACGATCGAAGGAATAATCCCCATAGGCTAACATTGGCCTCGGTAGGTTTTAGGTGGCGAACTACGGGGTCGAAGTTTTTTTAAAGAGACAGTACTTCAACTATCGAATGGTCGAATAGTCGAACGATTTGTAATTTGAATCGTTCAATTCGAAGGTCGAAGTAGCCCATTCGATGGTCGAAGTAGCCAAAAACACTTCGAAATTCGAACTATTTTTTCTCTATTCCTTCACTCGAGCTAAGTGAATGAGCCCCTTTGTCTTTTTTTATGACTTTTGGCATTCAGGATATGATGTCACATAATAATGTTGAGGATGTAGCTTCATCTTATCAATTCTCCAGGTATAACCTGGCGAAAAGGGTAACGCATTGGAAAGTTCGTACTTTGATATATTTGCGGACTAACGATCATTCACCTAAGTGAAAATTTGCCTGGTGCTAAATTGCAACCACTGTATTTATTTTAATTTCCTTTATAATACACAAAAGCCATGAATATCCTGTAAATTATATCCTTATAAACGGTGAGTTCTGATGTCATCAGTTATAAACGGTGAGTTCTGATGTCATTTCTGTCACATGACTCATTGAAATTTGTGTATTATAATAAATAAAGTACCCCCAGTTGTAAAATATGAGGATATTAGAAGTTACCTCGGAGTTCCATGACCTGTATAAAACCACTCGGCCTTCGGCCTCGTGTTTTTATATGGTCATGAAACTCCTCGGTAACTTATAATATCCCTATATTTTACAAAAGGGGGTTCTTTATTCACTATATAGACTGATCACAACTAACAGAGCTTGGCCATGCCCAGGAAGAGAGATTCCTGGTATAAAAAACATTGAATGGGAACATGAGAAACCATTTATAAATACATAAACCACTATATACACAAGTGATGATGGAATTTCTTTGAGCACACGTATGTTGGTTCCATCATCCTCCCTGCAGCCTCCTGTCATATACGGAAACACTGTCCAGCACCTGCCCTTCTGCCCCGATGCAGCCCTTTCCTATATGTGCCCCCAGTTATTAACACTGATTTCCTTTTGAAGAGAGGCGTCATAAATCATAACACTATGGGCTGGGAATGACAGGAATGCAGAGCAGATTAAACATGTATCTCTCCTGCATTCTTCCCAAGTACTTGTCTATGCACATACATGTGATCTCAATATGTATATATAATACACAAAAGCCATGAATATCCTGTAAATTATATCCTTATAAATGGTGAGTTCTGATGTCATCAGTTATAAACGGTGAGTTCTGATGTCATTTCTGTCACATGACTCACTGAAATTTGTGTATTATAATAAATAAAGTACCCCCAGTTGTAAAATATGAGGATATTATAATTTACCTCGGAGTTCCATGACCTGTATAAAAACACTCAGCCTTCGGCCTCGTACTTTTATATGGTCATGAAACTCCTCGGTAACTTATAATATCCTTATATTTTACAAGAGGGGGTACTTTATTCACTATATACTGTATGTGCAGCCCATCATCCCACATATTCATTTAAAAACAGCCACGTCCATCTAATAAAAACTGGTATCAATAAATGTTATGGGGCAGATTTACTAAAGTGCGAATTGTCGCCAAATCGCACAACTTCGCCAGCCGCAAATTCGCTACCACTATGCTAATTCACTAATATGTGAATTTGCGCCCTGGGCGCCGAATTCTGGCAACATTTCGCTAGCGTTACTTCGGCAGTGCGAGCATTTCATAGTACGCTAGCGTTCGTTTGTGTCTAGTGAAAATTTGCTAGTGATCTTGCGTTTAGTTCAATTTGCATAGGGCGGGTAATTTAAAGTTGTGAACATTTTTATTATAAATGTTGGTGCAAATGCTTTAAGTTACCAGTTTTTCTTACAAATGTCCAGGGAACCTTAAAGGGATCCTGTCATGGGAAAACATGTTTTTTTTTAAACGCATCAGTTAATAGAGCTGCTCCAGCAGAATTCTGCACTAGAATCCAATGCTCAAAAGAGCAAACAGATTTTTTTATATTCAATTTTGAAATCTGACATGGGGCTAGACATTTTGTCAATTTCCCAGCTGCCCCTGGTCATGTGACTGGTGCCAGCACTTTAGGAGAGAAATGCTTTCTGGCAGGCTGTTGTTTTTACTTCTCAATGTAACTGAATGTGTCTCAGTGGGACATGGGTTTTTACTATTGAGAGTTGTTCTTAGATCTACCAGGGAGCTGTTATCTTGTGTTAGGGAGCTGCTATCTGGTTACCTTCCCATTGTTCTTTTGTTTGGCTGCTGGGGGGGAAAAGGGAGGGGGGTGATATCACTCCAACTTGCAGTACAGCAGTAAAGAGTGATTGAAGTTTATCAGAGCACAAGTCACATGACTTGGGGCAGCTGGGAAATTGACAAAATGTCTAGCCCCATGTCAGATTTCAAAATTGAATATAAAAAAAATCTGTTTGCTCTTTTGAGAAATGGATTTCAGTGCAGAATTCTGCTGGAGCAGCACTATTAACTGATGTGGTTTGAAAAAAATGTTTTTTCCCATGACAGTATCCCTTAAATAAAGACAAGAGAGTTGATATAATACCCTACTCATGAGCCCACTGTAAAATGAATGTTCCATATGTTATAAAATGTCTGGAGAAAACTGGTTACCCAAAAAAGTTTAAGTCAGCGGAGTAACGATTGTTCACCTGGCGATAGAGTGTGAATGAACGTTAGCGACGGTCCCGTTTACTAGCAAATTGTCGCCTGTGCCTGTGAAAAGGCGATGTCCCTGCATGTGGCAACACTGGAGAAAAGTCTCTAGCATTAGCCACTTCAGCCTTTAGTAAATCTGCCCCTATGAGTACATGCATCAGTGTGAAGGATGGGATAGTTACACTTCTCCTGACTGGTGTTGGTGGGTCATACAGTAATGTAGCTGGAAGCTTAGGGAACCTGAAAAATGATCCCGTCTCCTTGTAACATCAATAGAACAAAACACAAGCGAATCTGTGCCAGATTGGGGCACCAGATAAGTCTTCTCCAGATGATCAGCTCATTGGAGTGCAACATTTGGCCTACAGGGATCCTGACCCCCCAATTGCATTTTATAGGGAAGGGATACATTGTGCCTGTGTGAAGGAATTGGGCAGTAGTGGAAACTCTCTCTGTGTGAGGCGGAATGACATTGTTCTCAGTGGAGCCAGAGGAAGGCCATTGCTTCCTGTAAGTGAGAAGTTAATGACATTGCTTATGAAGTGCAGTGAGAATGGAAATGCAACATCCGACTCCTGACATGTTTCTCCCAGAGGCGACTTTACCCACTTTATTCAAACATTTCCTCTGTCAAAATGCAGTTATATTAATACTGCTATACTGTGTATATATATATTACAACAATAACATTTGCCTCCAGCACTTAACCCCTCTCTTGTACTAAATTCCTCTACTTTAGTCATTATTTATCCAGTTTATTAACATTAACCCGGGTGAGCCTGTCACACAGGATTAACATATACTGATTACACAACTTCCTTTCCTTGGTCTCATTGATTATTTTGCAGATATTTTGCTTTCCTTAAAGGGGTAGTTCACCTGCTGGTTAACTTGTAGCATGTTATAGAATGTCCTACTCTTAGACACTTATCAGTTTATTTTAATTTTTTTTAATTATTTTCTATCTTCTTCTGCCTCTTTCCAGCTTCATATGGGGGGTCACTGAACCCAAAAAAAACAATTGATTTAAGGGGCTCCCATTTTATTGTTATTATTACTTTCTATTACTTATGTTTTTGTTCAGGCAATCTCCTATTCATTTTATAATCTATCATTTGAACCACTGCCTGGTTGCTAGGGTACTTGGGACCCTAGCAACCCATTTGTTGCTGTAATTTCAAACTAAGGAGCTGCTGGGAAAAGCTAAATAAAAAAATATGAAAATGAAGACTAATAATCATTAACAGGCATTTAGAACATGCAGAATCTGTGTAATTCCGGAATCCTCTGGCAGCCAGAAATATGCACAAGTATTATGTAGAAGTTAATGTGTATATGTTAGTGGAAGTACCAATCAAAATTCATCACTTCCATCTGCACGGGAAGCTTCAGATTATTCAGCTGCTGTATTATAACTGTCGTGTATCAGTCCCTAAACATAATTCCACCTTCTGCGATACAATATACAATGCTTAAATATTGATATCATTGGCACTGATCTCTCTTAAAGGGGTTGTTCACCTTTAAATTACATTTTAGTATGATGTAGAGAGTGATACTTTGACACAGTTTGCAATTGGGCTTTATTTTTTATGATTCATGGTTTCTCAGTTATTTAGCTTTTTATTCAGCAGCTCTCCAGTTTGCTATTTCAGCAATCTGGTTGCTAGGGGCCAAATTACCCTAGAAACCATGCACTGATTTAAATAAGAGACTGGAATATAATTAGGGGAGGATCTAAATAGAAAGATGAGCAATAAAAAGTAGCAATAACGATACAGTTTTAGCTTTACAGAGCATTTGTTTTTTAGATGGGGTCAGCGACCCCCATTTGAAAGCTGTAAAGAGTCAGAAGAAGAAGGCACATAATACAAAAATAATGAAAAAGACTAATTGAAAAATTACATAGAATTAGCCATTCTATAACATACGAAGGGCAAGGCCAGACGTGGCGTTTTTACGCTGCGTTTTTAAAAAAGCTCCGCCAGGCGTAAATACGCATAAACTGCACTACAACTGAAACGAATGGAAAACGCACTATGGCAATTCATACAGGGCGCTTGCAAGCCGAAATCCGCCACAGGACGCCAGTATTGGCCTTTTTCAGCAGAAACGCCAACACGTCAAGAAACTACCAAATCAGTAGACTCTATGGCAGTGATCCCCAACCAGTAGCTCGTGAGCAACATGTTGCTCTCCAACCCCTTGAACGTTGCTCTCCATGTCCTCAAACCAGGTGCTTATTTTTGAATCCCAGGCTTGGAATCAAGTTTTAATTGCATAAAAACTAAGTATAGTGCCAAGTACAGTCTCTTGTTGGCTGCCAGTCCACATAGGAGCTACCAAATAGCCAATCACAGCCCTTAATTGGCAGCCCGAGAGACTTTTTCATGCCTGTGTTGCTCCCCAACTCTTTTTACATTTGAATGTGGCTCACAGGTAAAAAAAAGGTTGGGGACCCCTGTTCTATGGGATCTGCACGTGTGAAACCACACTTTACGTAAATACGCAGTGTATTTTAAATATGGCGACCAAATTCTCAATGAGAACGATGAGAAGTGCATGTTGGGAAAAGAAACCTACGTGCTGAAAGACGCATGAAAAACGCATGGTGATGTCGCATGTGGTTTCAGTGGCGTATTTACGCCCGTCGTTTCTTTTTTAAAAACGCAACGTAAAAACGCCACGTCTGGCCTTGCCCTTAAAGTTAACTTTAGGAGGTTGTTCACCTTTCAGATTGTTCCTCGGAAAGACTTTTTACAATTACTTTCCATTATTTATTTTTTACTGTTTTTCCAAAAATCTAAGTATAAAATTGAATGTTTGTGTCTCTGGAGTCTGACAGCTCAGTAATTCAGGCGCAGACTCTGAACTGTTACAATTTTGCAACATTTAGTTGATACATTTCTCAGCAGCATCTCTGGAATATTAGCAACTATTGTATCAATTCTAACAGCTGAAACCCAGATATTCTGCCCAGCAGGGACAAAGATAAGAAATGTATCAACTAAATGTATCAATTTAGAAAAGTTTACAGGGTCGGCGACCTCCCCTCCCTGAGCTGCTTTAGAAGGTGAAAAAAGACACTTGACACTTCAGAAAAACTGTCACACATAGAAAATAGAAAGTCATTTGAAAAAGTCATTACTTCTGGTGATCTATCTGAAAACAACTAGTTGTTGGAAGGTGAACCACCCCTTTAAGGGTTGCTGTAGAACTACAACTCCCTAGTAGCACCTGGAGGGTGGGCAGCTGTCTGTATATGCATGAAACAGGCTGCCGAGAACATGACTTAAAAAACATAAAGGACGGCCCCCATAATGATAACAGATGATTATGTCGATATGATGTAAGTTTCTGGTTTAAAGCATGTGCAGGAATAGAAGCTTCTTACATTAGTGAGACGTTAAATCATTTTCCCATAAAGAACACATGTTTGCTAAAAACAAGCCAGCACTGCGGAGGCCACTCATGTACATAAACTAGATAATCACTAATGTTTCAGACAGATTAGGGGGTGATACATGGCTGTCAGGTGGCACCTTTAGATCAAAACTCCTGCTCTCTCACTGTCATTCTGTTTCCTGGGTGCTGTCTAGCTCCAAATTATGGCAAGGTTGTTTCCCGTAGACTCAATGTTAATAAACTTGACAATATATTTCTTTTTTTTTTTTAACTTGAGCTTGATCCCAACTATGATATAATGAATCCTTATTGGAGGTAGAACAATCCTATTGGGTTTATTTAATGTTTAAATGACTGTTATCAGACATGAGGTATGAAGTTCCAAATTACAGAAATATCCTTTACCCGGAAAACCCCTGGTCCAGAGCATTCTGGATAACAGGTCCCATACCTGTACTATAACACACATCAATATAATGCTACTCAAACCAATGGCTTCCCATTCAAGCTGGTCTTTCAGCAGACTTTCCCAGATCTCTAACACCCACTAGAACTTGTTTTGAAGCCACAGAATCAGGTGCCACGTGACCCACTGTGACTTGTCCCTTTTGGGCATCACTGTACCAGGTTCTCTGCTTCATTCCTTCTACCACTAAGAATGGGAGTCCAAGAAACCAACTACCTTTCAGCCCTATGTTATCTACAAATAGAGGGAGTGTCTGCACATTCATGGCCACGGGAGAATCTCAAATCCAAGACACTATTTCAGCCCCAGGGAAACATTATCCTTTCTCAATAAGTGGCATCCTCTGCACAATCTTTTTTTGGACTAGTTAGACTGAAAGCTCTATGGGCAAGGAACCTCTTTCCTCCTGCGTTACTGAAGACTTGCCACTTGTGCTTCCATTTAATATATATATATTGTTTTATATTTATTGCATTGCTTGTAATGGTTTAATTTTTTAGTTGGCTTTGATAATTTATTATCACCATTGATTCTTCTTCTATCAAAACATTCCTGGAATGAATTCACTAGCTGGGACCTGGCGAATCTGCAGTATTTCCAGTGGGAGGATAAAGAACTTAGAAATAATGGATTATCCTAACATTTTGCTCCTCTGACTTCATAAAAACAACCATTGCTACATTAGCAAACCAGCGAAAACCCACCAAGTGTGCTATTAGCATGAGCTAGTCATGACTGCTTATATGGCTTAGAAATAGAGTGACCCCTCTATATCTTTAGTTATACCGTTTTTATTGTTTCTCATAATACTTATTGGAAAGCCAGGATATATTAAAGTCTAAGAAGCCCCTGAGAAAGCTGCCGATGATAAAATCCATTTGAGGGGCACATTTGGCCTTATGGGTGTCCAGTTAAACGGCCGTGCTCTAGACTCTAGGGTTCAGGTGAACCTTCAGAATTAAGGTTTAAATTATGAAAGTTCCTTCCTCCTCAAAATGTCAGTAGTTCTGGCCTGTTCAGCAAAGGCCTGTATAGATGCGCCATGAATGAGGAGGCCCCAGTGCTCTCATATCCAGGCTGAGTTCCTCCAAGACATTTCCATGAATAAATGAACAAGCTGCTCCAATGTGAAAGCCCTCCGACTGGTCACATACAATTATTTTGCAATGCTTCTCCTATGTATTCTCTTCTTCTTTTTCTTATTGTTCCATTTAATTCCTTTTTTTTTTTGCTTTTTATTTTTTTTTGCTTTTCACCCCTCATCCCAGAAGAGCCAAAGAAACAAAACAATAAACATGAATGCCCCGGTTGCTCTCTTTTTTGCTTCTGCTGCTTTCTTTTGTGATTTTATAACGCATTGACTTTAAGTGGGGGGGAACGGCAGCCATTGTCTCGGGCTCAGCCTTCAATACTTCAATAACTACCAGAAGTCACAGCTGAGCGAATACACGGGAAACGCCTTCTATTTGAACCTTTTGAATAAAACCTGAAAAGCCTGCGTCCCCCCAGCCTTGCTACATACATCCCCTTGCCCATTGCCTCGGAATAATTGCACATTGGCTTCCTATTGATAGAATGACGGCAGAGTAACACTTACTAGGCCTTCCCAGGGATAGAAAGTCCTTTTCTTTTCTGTTGCCCTATGCAAAAATACACACTGACCATCTCTTTTCCAAAAGTGAGATAATCTGAACGGCCTTTTGGGCAGCAAGCATTTTTATTTGTCTGTATAGAAACCGTTTAGTACATAATTAGCTAAACATTAGTGACATGCTGATTTATAGAAGCAGGACAGCTAAATGGAACAGCTGATGTAATGGAGCAAGAACTTCATATTTATTCATTAAGTGGCACTTTGCTAGAAATGATTCAGTCACATATAGATTGAACAGAATGTGCCTATTGCAATAATATCTTGTGCTTATAATATTGGGTATATAGAGAAGCCAATGTAATGCACAATAATCTGTATAGACTTGTTATCCAGAATGCTCCGGACTTTTCTGGATAATGGATCTTTCTGTAATTTGGATCTTCATACCTTAAGGGCAGAGACACACGGGAAGATTCGAGGAGTTTTAGTCGCCCAGAGACTAATCGCCTCTTCCTCTCCCTGAAAAGCCTTCCCGCCGACTAGAATCGAAAACGCTGGCGGGATGGCACTCAGAGCGATTTGTTTTCTGAAGTAAGCCGAAGTTGACGAAGCGATCTGAGTGCCATCCCACCAGTGATTTAAATCTCCCTGAATCTTCCCGTGTGTATCTGCCCGTACTCTACTAGAAAATCATGTAAACATTAAATAAACCCAATAACTTGGTTTGCTTCCAATAAGGTTTAATTATATCTTTAGACCCCCATAGATGCAAAGATTTTTCTTGCCGAACGACCAATTTTAGCGAAGTCCGACCAATCCCACGAAATTATCGTGCGGTTAGTGGGATTCGAACGATCGTACATCTTACGATTTTTATTGGTCCCAGTGCAATCTATCTATGTTTGCAGGGACAAGGAGGCAGCTACCCTTTGTTTTCCTGGCAATATCGCCTGAAATGGTCTTTTTAGTTGATGGACACACCATACACTTAAATGATTGTTTCGAAATATTCGTGGTCTCGCGAAAATGATCAGATCTTTTAAAAATCTTTATATCTATGGCCAGCTTTAGTTTGGATCAAAGACAAGGCCCTGTTTTATTATTACAGAGAAAAAGGAAAAACATCTAAAAAATTTGATTGTTTGATTTTACAGGAATAGGATCTGTTATCCGGAAACCCGTTATCCAGAAAGCGCCGAATTACAGAAGGATCTCCCATAGACTTTATTTTTTCCAAATAATCCAGGTTTTTAACAAATATTTGCTTTTTCTCTGTAATAATAAAACAGCACCTTTTACTTGATCAAAACTAAAGGCCCCCATACACAGGCCGATAAAAGCTGCAGACAGACCGAGTATGCAGCTTATTGGCCCGTGTTGGGGTCATCCGACGGGCTTCCCTGATCGATATCTGGCTGCTGAAAATCAGGCAGATCTCGATCAGGCAGGTTAAAAAATCCCGTGGGATCACTGCCACATCTATGCATCTATGCGGTCCTGTGATCTGACCAACCGGGGAGAGATCAGATCGTTTAGCGACGTCACCAAACGAGCGGATCTCTACGTATATGGCCACCTTTAGATATAATTAATCCTTATTGGAGGCAAAACCAGGGTTCATTTAATGTTTACATGATTTTCTAGTAGGCATGAAGATCCAAATTATGGAATAACAGGTCCCATACCTGTAATGGAGTCTATCTATTCTGGCTTTTTTGGTTAGCGGGAATTTCTGATAACGGATCCCATACCTGTATCTGTAGGAACATTAACTCCTGGGAGATGGTCTGTTTTGCAAATGTAAATTGAAACTGCTCCTATTTCACAAATGTACTTTATTTGCTTCCAATAAGGATTCATTATATCTTAGTTTGGATAAAGTACAAGGTACTGTTTTATTATTACAGAGAAAAAGGAAATAATTTTTTATCTTAATTATTTGATTAAAATGGAGTCTATGCGAGATGGCCTCTGTAATTCAAAGCTTTTTGGACAACAGGTTCTAGATAACGAATCCTGTACTTGTATAGTTTAAAAAAAAACCTATATAACAGCCTTTGTGACTTTTATATAGTCAATGAATTAATATCCATATAATACACAAAAGCCATGAATATCTTGTAAATTATATCCTTATAAACGGTGAGTTCTGATGTCATCAGATATAAACGTAAGTTTTGATGTCATTTCTGTCACATGACTCACTGAAACTTGTGAATCATAATAAATAAAGTACCCCAGTTGCAAAATATGAGGATATTAGAAGTTACCTCTGAGTTCCATGACCTTCCATGGCCTTTGGCCTCGTGTTTATATATGGTCATGGAACTCCGAGGTAACTTATAATAATCTTATAATTTACAAGAGGGGATACTGTATTCACTATATATTTTACAATAGAGGGTAGATTGTACCCTATGTAAATAGTACTTATGTAATATAACAACATGTGTCGAGGCTGGACAAAAAGCCTAACACAAGATTCTTGTCTCATGGAAGGAGCAGGCATTTTGCTTACTGTCAGTTTTTTGCACTGACTTGTCAGTTTGACCACAAAGGAGGAGGCACAGGACATGGTGCCAATATTATGTTTCTCTTCTAATTCAGCACTTCAGGGCATTTTCTTATGCAAACTTTGCAAAAAAAAGGGCTCATTCTTATAGCAGCATTTCTAAATTCCATCAGACAGTCTGAATGCTCCAGAAACTGACCTTCCCCTTCGTGCCTCTAGCTCTGCCTCACTAACCTCAGAATGGGAAATGAGTGAGTGTGTGATGATCATCCCCCATAATTCACACAGTGAAGATTTAAAAGTGTTAAAGGGCATGTAAAGTCTAAAATAGAATACGGCTAGAAATGCTGTATTTTGTATACTAAATATAAACATGAACTTACTGCACCACAAGCCTAATCAAACAAATGATTTATGCTTTCAAAGTTGGCTACAGGGGGTCATCATCTTGTAACTTTGTTAAAAATCTTTGCAAGACTAAGACTGTGCACATGCTCAGTGTGGTCTGGGCTGCTTAGGGATCGTCATAAACAAAGCTGCTTGAGTTCTGCCTGGCTGGGAAGTAAGGCGGGGGCTCCCCCTGCTGTACATAAGTATGATTGTTTCCCTGCTCAGCAGTTAGGGAACGTCTGACAATTCCTATCCACAGCAGTAAATGAAGGGAGAATTTCACTGCATACAGTCAGGTTTCTTATAAAAACGTAACAAATTTTTTAATTAAAGTATATTGGAGATAGGTTTCTTTTTCATTAAAGAAAGTAAAAATGGGATTTTATTTTTTTGCCTTTACATGCCCTTTAAGGGGAAGAATACCTCACAATCACTTTTAGTATTATATGGACCAACCCATGTCTATCACTCCAGAGTCCAGATTATAATAAGAGTAAAATATTAAACATTGTTATCATATCTGTTGGGGTATGGGAGGTAACAGTTTCTTGGAAGGCGGCACGTTGCCACCAGATGGGCACCCCTAATGTAGACAATGGAGCATATATATAAAGTTCTTTCACAAAGGCATTGAAATGCATGAAACATTGTCATGGAATTCAGAGTAAAACTGTGCAATTTATAATTTTATAATCAATCATTTTAAGTGAATGTTTTTGCAGTATTTGGGGTTGGGGAGAGGTGCTGAAGTTTCTGTACATGGGGTTGAGATCTCTGCATTTGGTATTGGGGAGGAGAGATGCCGAGGTTGCTATATTTGGGGTTGGTGAGGAGAGATATTGAGGATTCTGTATTTGGGGTTGCAGGGGTGATCCTGGCCCCTCTGCCACCTGAGGCAGCAGCAGTTACTGCTGCCCCCCCTCCCCCGGAAATTCGCTCTTAAAGTACCAGGAGCAGCATTTTTGCTGCCCCTGGTACCTAGTGGGGCGCTGCTGCCTTAGGTGACAGTCTCAACTTGCCTCATTGGCGAAGCACCCCTGTGGGGTTGGGGAGCAGTGATGCTGAGATTTCTGTATTTGGAGTTGCTTGGAATGCTGTATTTAGGGTTGGGGAGAAGTTATGCTGAGGATTCTGTATTTGGGGTTGGGGAGCAGTATTGCTGAGGATTCTATATTTGGAGTTGCTTGGAATGCTGTATTTAGGGTTGGGGAGGAGTGATGCTGTGGCTGCTGTAGTTGGGGTTGGTGAGGAGTTATGCTGAGGATTCTGTATTTGGGGTTGGGTAGCAGAGATGCTGAGGTTGCTATATGTAGGATTGGATAGGAGTGATTCTGAGGATTCTGTATTTGGGGTTGGAGAGCAGAGATGCTGAGGATTCTGTATTTGGGGTTGGGAAAGAGATGCTGGTGTTGCTGTATTTGGGGTTGGTAATTAGAAATGCTGAGTATTCTATATTTGGGTTTGGTGAGCAGAGATGCTGACACTGATCATATTTAGTAGTGTTCTTCATTCTCTATAGAAGTGCTATCATCCTCTTTTTTCTGTCCTGAAATGGAAATGTTTTTGTGGTGGAGGCCATGAGAAATTTAATTTTTGCAGATACCTGTAAAATACACTGAACTGTATAACCAGAGGCCCAATGGCCCTCAACCGAAAATGTGGCTCCCTAGTGCCCCACGACTCATCAGTTTCATAATTCCACCATTTTAATCCAACCATTTACATTAAAACTTCGGTCTGGGGCCTTTGTGCAGTCGCAGTGCCCTGTTTTTATTACTCCCCTGGGTACAGAAATGTGTACTTATACGAGAGTGGGAATTTCCATTAAATTGGCTGCATCTCTGAATAAATGCTGTTCTTCATCCATGGAGTTAAATGGAAAATTCACTCAATATCCTTTTCTAAAGTTGCTTAATAGCCTTCCCGTGAGACCTTTACACAACGACATATCATTTGCTTCTATTAAGGAGCCCCTTCAAACAAGGGGGATGTGTGGTTACAAGTGAATTATGTAAGCGTCAGATCTGCTCCTTTCAGCCAAAAGCATTTGAACTGATTTTCTGTCCACTTGCAGCAGTAATCTATATTTCACCAAATATATATATTATGCATTCAATTTCAAATACTAATAAACCCAAACAGGAAGCTGTAAGTCAGTCTATTTAATAAAGAATCCAGGCAGTGGCCCCCAATACTGAGGCGCTGAATGTCTGTGGTTATTCGTCATGTTTTCATGAGCAGCGCAGCAGATGGATGGGAAGGGGTCCTTACCGTTACTTTCAGGCAAATACTTAACCCTTTAGCGTGACATAAACTCTCTTACGAGGATCAGTTTTTCATTCAGGGAACTTTACGAATGATGTGAAACTAAATACTAAGCAATAACTATACTATGATTCTACTTTTCTTCACTGTACATGTACAAAATGAAATATTATATATATACAAATATACACTAAATAAAAGGAGTAAGAACACTCAGAAACCCTCTATCTAAATTATTGGTTAGGAATTCCCATTGTGTCCTCTGATGGGGGGCTGCACTCAAAGGACGGCTGCAGAGACATCAAGATTATGAATTCAACTCCTGGTACACAATGAAACCAGCTTAAATACCATTAAAATATTGTGCCTCAGCTGTATTAGTATTTGTTCTTCTTGCAGTAGGATCAGTGGCATAACAAGCAGGCTCTGGGGGGCACGGTATGCACAACCTGGTACTGCCTACACCAACCACCCCTGTTCAGTCGGCCACAAGCAAAAATTTAGAAGAAGAAACAGCTGTGGAGGGGGAACTTTCAAGCTATAGAGGAAGCCGACCCTGTGGTCCGGCCCTCAATTTTCCCTGGGGCCCCCCGGGTGAGTGGCGGCTGCTATCACTATAGTCATGCCACTTAATTTCTTTCCATTTTGCACTATCACGGTTCAGAATTAGACTAGAGGGGGCCCTTATAATGTAGGAAGTTTGGGGCCCCATCTGAAAGAGGAGGCGAAATTGCATAAATAAGGAATATGCAATTGCAATACTCCCACTGAACATATACTGTATAGGAGGGTAAAGGTTTTGCAAGCGTTTAGTGTCTTAGTCCCTAGAAATGTTATTAGCCAGCTAGGTTTGGGCCCCATTACAGTTGGAAGAGGACCAGGTCCCTTGGTTTATGGTGCCAGGTTTCCACTAAATTATAAAAAGAGAAGCACACAGATGCTCTGCCTATCTAGTTCCCCCACTGGCTGGAGGGATTGGTGTGGTGCTCCATATGGCCTGGAACGGAGGAAGGTTCCAGCATAGGAGAAGTGCAAGGACAGTTTTATTATAGTCAATCTAGAATTGATAGACAGGAATCAAGGGTTAGTTAGTAGAGTAGCCAGAGGCTCCAACTATAAGGCTAGCAAGGGTTAGTACCCTGCAATTTCAGTGCTGCCATTTAAGGGACCCAAGTGTTTAGGCTCAGGGATAAAGAGATCCTTGGGACCATTGTGAGCTTTGCCTAGTGATGGAGATTTTCACCAAGACAGGCAGTTATACCTCTGAGATGTTGTGAACACTAAACCAGACAGACTATGAGTATTGACTGGATGACTCTCGTTGGAAGCACTTACATAACTGATCATGTACCATCCAAGTCAGCACCAACCATTTCTAAAGCATATCATCTGTTAATAAAGAGTTCATCAGTTTTTAAAGAGCCACATGTGGCCAAATTTATTTGAGGAATTTGTCTCTTGGAAGTGGAGATGTGTGGTTAACCCTTCCTCCAACAGTAATCGAGGAATAGAAGATTCCTGCGTAACACATGCCTAGACCGTGGAGTTGTTACTGCCCTAAATACAGTCAGGGTAAGATCTGGTAAAGTACAAGGTACTAGTGAGCACTCTGTTTACTAAAACCTGTTACATACAGAATGTATTTACTGAAAATATCTAACAATTATGACAAAGTCTATGACCTTTGTACTTACTTTATCTTATGTCTTTCCGCAAAGGCACTACCTTAATGTTGGACCTGTTATTAAGACTGTGTAAGGAGGCAAATGTAAATTAAGTTAATAGGTAAAGTATAATTCGTTTTGCCACTAGGTAGCAGTGAATCCTACTTTAAACTGTGAAGCATAAAGTTGTTGGTAGTGAAAGGTGACTAAAGCAAACAGGAACAGGAAATACGTTGGCAGTTTTGGCAGCGATAGAGAGAGGGAAAGCAATCTATATCATGGAAATGTATAAGCAAGAATGGTGCTATAATTTACCTGTTAAGAAGAAGTCACCACAATAAACTTGAACTGTTTATGAGAAAGTCTTCCATACCTCATCTAATCTCTGTATTATGCCTGTGCCAGTGAGTCTCTGGGCATATCGATGATGAAAGGGAACACTATGAAGATCTTGTAGACGGTGAAGAATTTGCATAAATATATGGATCTCTGCTCTGTGTGATTAGTGTCCTGGAATATTTAAAAGAAACAGTGTGCAGATAAGTGAAGCCTTTGCCTTCCTTCGCACGATGTGCAGGATGAAGAGATACAGAGCTGAACTGATTAGAGACAGATGGACAGAATGGCTAAAGGGATTCCAAGGTTTAGAAATGAAAACCCACTTGGCAAATAATTGCTTTCTCAGTTCCAATAATTACATTAATTGTGTTCAGGGACGCTCTCTTTCATTCATACTTTCAGCCATTCTCTTGTGTATATAAACCTGGCTGAAAGGGACAATGAAAACCAAAAAATTGGTGTCCAGGGCCCCCCACATTATAAAAACATTGGTGGCCAGGGCTCCCTTAAACGTCCATGTAAAAAAAATTGCCCTCCCAGAAGTTTTTAAAAAAATTGGTGCCCAGCTATGTTGCACTTATTTCATTAGTGTGGCCCACCTGCTGTAAGTGAGCTGCCAACTTCAGAACGGAGGAGGGGAGCACAGGTGGCTGCATCTTCCAGTGACAGCATTTTCTTCCCTTATTGGTCACGGAATTTCAAGTCTCGGTAAAGCTGTATGGTTATTGGATGAGCTGGAGGGGAAGTTCAAACCTCAGCTATCCAATCCCTGAGCAGCTCAACCGGGACAGAGTATGGCACCCACAGGGAGCATAGGACAAGCAGAGTATGGCATACACCCAGGGAGCATAGGGCAGGCAGAGTATGGCACACACAGGCAGACTAGGGCAGGCTGAGTATGGCACATGCAGGCAGACTAGGGCAAGCAGAGTATGGCACACTCAGGCAGACTAGGGCAAGCAGAGTATGGCACACAAAAGCAGCATGGGGCAGGCAGAGAATGGCACATGGGCAGCATAGGGCAGGCAGAATATTGCAAGCACAGGCAGCATAGGACACACACAGACAGAGTAGGACAGTCAGGGCATGGCAAAGACAGAGTATGGCACACAGGCAGAGTTGGACAGGCACACACAGGTACGATAGAGCAGGCACAGGCACAGGCAGAGCAGGGTAGGAGACATTTCAGAACCACTCCACTCTGCTCTATTATGTACGATGACACAATGCCAGTGCTGCTGTCTGAGGTGTAAACCGGTGAACAATGTGGGCACTGACAGTCTGAACAATAGAGGGTCTTACAATTAATAACAATGCAGGGCTTTTACAGCCTGAATATGTGGTGTGAACAATGCAGGGGCCAGTTGATCTCAGTTCTGATATCTTTTAATACTTACAGAAAGATAAGCAATCAAAGAAGCCACAGTGTGGAGGGCCACACAAGGGGGGATGGGCACGGGCCTCCAGTTAGATGGCATTGTTTGACCCCCAGCTGCATGTATTGGATGAACTCATGAGTTCCACAGAATACTTAGCACAATGTCCTGTCCGAGATGTATGATATAAATGGCCAACCACCTGTAATAGTTGGACAGGTTTAGTGGATAAAGTAAAATGTTTTCCATTTAAAATACAAGAGCAGATTAACCCTTCTCTCTTTATCCTCTCACACCTCCAAAGGAAACCATTGGCAATCCCTGACACAGGTTGATGGAAATGGTGATGCCAACACACGTGCTCCAAACTGGGCCACATATTGGTACAATGTGGATTTGCATTTATATTCAGTGATCCCAAAGTGTATTGCAACTTGCAAGCCTAAAGTCCATCCGTCAATTTCAAAGGGGTTGTTCATCTTTAAATTAACGTTTAGTATGATGTACTGGGTGATATTCTGAGACCATTTGCAATTGGTTTTCATTTTTTATCATTCGTGGGGTTTGAGTTATTTACCTTTTGCTTTGTGCTCTGGTTTATATCAGTTTATCAGTCATACGCAGAGAGGTAAATGAATCATGTTTAAAACAGAATAATCCGGACGATCTTCCCAAACATAAATATGATGTATATACACACATATAACAGTCCTTCCAGCAGATGATTAGGCCTTAACTCTGGAGGGTTTGGGGTAAACAGAATGTAAGAGCTGAAGTTCTCAGTTATCTGTCTTTGCTGCATGTGTCCACTAATGATATGTGTGTGGTAAGTTTCAAGGGGCATTTAACCCTTTCATTTTACACCTCATTTGTGTTAACTACCAGATCATTTTTCAATAATTTTTGGTCAGTTTAGGAGCCTTTCCTGGGTGGAACTGTTTGCTTACGAAGTAACACTGTATTTTGTATTATTTTTTTTAGAACTCATCCTATTTTATAAAAAATGTATTTTTCATAACACAGTGAAATATTTCAGAACTATTATATGCACAGATATGCAACAGATTTGGAAAAGCCAGTTTCTCCCAAGCTAAGTGCTTCAATACCAAATATGTTTAGATTTGTGGAATTTCTGGACTTTTTCTAAAAATTCTCACCACTGTTCCAAAGACAAGCAAACTTTAGAGGCCAAAAATACCGCTAACATTAAGTTGACCCTAGAAAACCATATTCTAAATATTCTGATCATTTCAAAATGAGTTAAGTTAAGTGGCGGGGAGGGGGATTTCAAGACTATAGTTCCTCTATAGTTACGCCAGTGGCCATCATTTTTATTTTTTTATGTATAGCTTTTGAATTATTATCTTCTGGCTCTTTCCAGCTTTCTAAAAAACAAATGCTCTATAAGGCTACAAATTTATTGTTATTACTACTTTTTAACACTCATCTTTCTATTCAGTCCCTCTTCTATTAGTCATTGAGTCTCTTATTTAAATCAATGCATGGTTGCTAGGGGAATTTGGACCCCAGCAACCCGATTACTGAAATTGCAAACTGGAAAGCTGCTGAATAAAAAGCTAAATGACTCAAAACTCACAAATAATAAAAAATGAAAACCAATTGCAAATTGTCTCAGAACATCACTCTCTACGTCATACTAAAAGTTAATTTAAAGGAGAATAACCCATTTAATACTTCACTGCCTAAACCTTGTGATTAACAAAATAATACTGTATAGACAACATCAGTAACAATGAGCTGGTTTGACTACAAACCTCCTTCTGAGAGACTAACTCTATTGGACTTTTTTTGGGACTTTCGCTATAGCATATACTGTTGTATGTTTATTGATTTTAGGGGAGGTAACACATTTAAGATGCTTGTTGGTACTGATAACCTGATGAAGGGGCCCGTTCCTGAAACGTTGTTATTTGCCTTGGCCCAATTAAACACAGGGTAAATCCCTGTTAACCATTCTACTCGTGTGCTGGAGTTTTAAATGATATTCTAGGAGTTTAGGAGGTCCTCCTAAATTCTGCAGCACTGGGGTCAATTTCAAAGGAGAGGCCAGGTGTGCGTGTGTGTATCTTTAAGTTACTTATGTAATAAAATGCACTAAGTTTGCACAGGATGAATAACCCATAGCAACCAATCAGCAGGTAGAATTTACTGGTCACCAGTTTACAAGCAAACATCGTATTGGCTTCTATGGGTTACTGCTCCTGGGCAAACTTTTTTTTATTACATATGGGGGATTGTATTTTGTCACTGTATAGCAGCCTATTTCTTATGATGTGTTGGACAAATATCGCTGATCATGGGGAAAAAGGCTGTGTACTAAAAATGGCAAGTATAGGTATAGTTCTCTAAGTCGGGAGTGTGAATAATAAAGGAAAGGTGTTAAAAGCCAGCCCTCCTGTCTTGACATTTGTACACTGGATTCTAACCTATTTCATTTCATGTCTACTTAAAACATGTGCATTCATAGATACTGCTTAAATACTGTACAGTTTCGACTCACATTATATATCCATACTTTCTTTGAGTTTATAGACCACAGAGGGAGGCATGTGACCCATCTTTAGTGCAAAGGAGGCTTATATAAATGAATATGCCTTCTGTGGAACAACCTGCTCCGCTAAACCCTGCGGTCATTTACACCTGATTTATACGGCAGCAGTTCTGAGGTTAGAGTAAAAATGGCACAATTAATACATGTACAGACTGAAATTAATGCCACTTTAAAGTGTGGCTGATGAAGAGTTTTAAGTGTGGATTTTCTGTTGACGGAGGTTTCCTACAGCACAGTCTTGTCTTTATTAAAAGACTGCCTGTAATAAAAATCTGATCTATTTCTGTGGGTGGGTTGAGCACAGTTATTGCTGCTGGTGGAGCATTTCAAAGCCACTGTCCCCAAACAAATACACCTACAGTACAGTTGTGCCCCAAGGGAAGGCGGGCATTGGATTCATTTAGCTGTTGGAGCCTTTTGTTATTGGGAAGGATGATGGATGAAATGATGGATACTGAGAGTAAATTTGATGAACATATTTCTTCTTGCTTTGAATTGCTGCTGATGGATTCAACTTCATAGCAGCGTCAACTGTACGACCTGTGTTTATGTCTCCCAAAGTAAAAACTGACAATGTGGCCCCAAATGAATGGACAAACACTGACACGCATAACTTTCCTTTGTTTTCAAGAGCCAAAACGAAACCATGATTTATAGGAACAAATGCTACCTGGAGTCGGCCAGTCTGCACTTCAGAGCTTGCAGGTCCTGCAGGGCACAATACGTTGCTTGTTCATAGGATCCTTTATATAAAACTGCCTAGTATCCAGGAGAAATAATACGTGTGAAATAACAATACTTTGCTTTGAGGTTCCTTAGTTCCCAATAGCTGACCCACTGGGCTGGATAGTCAATACAGATCATGGACTAAATTGGACTCCTGGCAATCTGGGGAGAGACCAAGTATATATTGAATAACCAAATTATTTATATGAGTAGCTCAAGCTGCTGTTTTAGCCAGTATCTACACATTTATTAACCTCCTCTTTAAATGGAATTTAAATGGAATTTATCTCAATATTTTCTGAAAAAAACTCCGACCAAATCCGCATGGATTTTTTCGGCTTATTTATTAATACACTTTCCCGAAAATTTTGTTTGCAGGAAAAAAACATGAAAAATTCGATTTTCACGATTTTTTCGGAATTTTCATCCGATTTTCATGATTTTTTATGTTTTTTGCCCGAAAACTCTGAAAACTTTGGGTATTGCACGAACCCCAGCGCCCATCAAAAATCATTGTGACTTCTCCCATAAGCAACTCAGACAGGTCTGAGATGCCGGATTTTCTGATTCGGACTTTTAGTAAATAACCCCCTTAGTATGTTATAGACAGTCCTATTCCTAGCTAGCAACTTTGTGATTGGTTTCCATAACTTAATTCTTAATAGTTTTAAATGATTTTCCTTCCTTTTTTACATCTTTCCAGCTTTCAAATGGGGGTCACTTCTTCCAGCAGCAAAAAACTATTACTCTGTTAGTTTACAATTGTATTATTATTGTTACTTTTGATTACATTTTTTTCTATTCAGGCCCTCCTCGGTTCATATTCCAGCTTCTTATTCATTCTTGTTGTTAAGATAAACAAGACCCTAGCAACCAGTTAGCTGATGTTCCCAAACTAAAGAGTTGCTGAATAAAAAGCTAACTGAAAAAATAAAAATGAAAATCTAATCATAAATTGTCTCAGAATATCGCTGTCTACATCATACTAAAAATGTGTTTAAAGGTGAACTACCCTTTACTATGTTTGTTTGTTTTTGTGTGAAGGTGCTAGTGGCCTTTGTAAGCTCCACTGGGCCAGGGACCCATGAATGATGCATACGCTCTGTAAAAGTGCAGCAAATTATATCCATAATATTTAAATAAAGCATGATACTGATAATATTGTCTTTTCTTTTCTTTTTTTTTTCTTTTATTTTCTCGGGTTGATTATTTGTAAAGTGTCTAATGGTAAAATGTAAAACTTGTAAAAGTAATATTGTCTGGGATTGTTGTAGAATAGGATAGTTAGGACATTTTCCCTGTACCCCAAGAATTGCAGGACCCCTAGGGAGAATAATATTGATATTGATTCCTCCGAACCACCCTCCTACAAAAATAGAGGAAAGATGTTGCTCTAATTGCTTCTCAACACAGTTCACAATACTCAATACGAGTAAATGAGGATGTCACAGTGTAGTAGAAACAGGCTGTAAAAAGCAATGAAACAATTGTCATTGATGTTTAAAGGAACAGTAACACCAAAAAACAAAAGTGTTTTAAAGTAATGAAAATATCATGTACGGAAACTGATCTTTTACTTCAGAAACACTACTATAGTTTATATAAACAAGCTGCTGTGTAGCCATGGTGGAAATTGAAAAAAGTCTATATGACACAGGTTGAATAGTGGATAACAGAGTTTATCTGCTGTGTAACCTGAGATATTTCTCCTTTGAATGGCTGCCCCCATTGCTACACAGCAGCTTATTTATGTAAACAATAGTAGTGTTTCTGAATCAAACACAGTGGTTTTACTAGTGTAGGGCAACACTGCGTTATATTTTTATTACTTAAAAACAATTGCATTTTTTTGATGTTACTGCTCCTTTAACATCTGTCACTTTCTGAAACTACAGAGGATTAGAGTAGTGGAAAGCTGGGACCCCATCCTAAAAGAAAACATTAACTCTCTGGCTTCATTTGATCGAAAACTCCCAGCATCTCCCAATAAAAAAGAATGTATGTAACCTGCAGCCCTCCAGTTGTTGTTGAAGGACCATTGGCTTGGAGGAATCAATATCATTATCCATAGGGGTCCTGCTTTGCTGGGGATACAGGGAAAATGTCCTAATTATCCTATTCTAAAACCTGCCCTGGCTATATTATCATTATTATGCTTTCTTTAATAGAGTGGATATATTCTGCAGCACTTTAAGGGCAAGGCCAGACGTGGTGTTTTTGCAGTGTTTTTACGTTGCGTTTTTAAAAATGAACAGCCAGGTGTAAATACGCATAAACTGCGCTACCACTGAAACTAATGGAAAACGCACTATGGCAATTCACACAGGGCGCTTGCAGGCTGAAATCCACCGCAGGACGCCAGTATTGGCGTTTTTAGCAGAAACGCCAATACATCAAGAAACTACCAAATCAATAGACTCTATGGGATCTGCACATTTGAAACCACACTGTACGTAAATACGCAGCGTATTTTAAATATGGCATCCAAATTCAATGAGAACAATGAGAAGTGCATGTTGGGAAAATAATCGTACGTGCTGAAAAACGCATGAAAAACGCGTGTTGACGGTCGCGTGTGGTTTCAGTAGCGTATTTATGCCTGGCTGTTCTTTTTATAAAACGCAACGTAAAAACGCCGCAAAACCGCCACGTCTGGCCTTACCCTTAAAGGGCATGTAAAGGCAAAAAAATAAAATCCCATTTTTACTTTCTTTAATGAAAAAGAAACCTATCTCCAATATACTTTAATTAAAAAATGTGTACTGTTTTTATAAGAAACCTGACTGTATGCAGTGAAATTCTCCCTTCATTTACTGCTGTGGATAGGAATTGTCAGATGGTCCCTAACTGCTGAGCAGGGAAACAATCATACTTATAAACAGCAGGGGGAGCCCCCACCTTACTTCCCAGCCATGCAGAACTCAAGCAGCTTTGTTTATGACAATCCCTGAGCAGCACAGACCACACTGAGCATGTGCACAGTTTTAGTCTTGCAAAGATGTTACAAGATGGTGACCCCCTGTAGCCAACTTTGAAAGCATAAATTATTTGTTTGATTAGGCTTGTGGTGCAGTAAGTTCATGTTTATATTTAGTATATAAAATACAGCATTTCTAGCCTTATTCTATTTTAGACTTTACATGCCCTTTAAAGAGATTATGCATCATGTACGAGTCCCTGGACCAATGGAGCTTACAGTCTACAGTCCCTAGCACCTTTGCACACACTAGGGCCAGTTTCATGGTGTTTTCCATCATATTGTGGGAGGAAAAGCAAACAAAGCTGAAATAAAAGCAGTTATAGGGCTGAAAGAGGAAAATAATAGGAGGCATAAGATAGGAAGAGCCAGTACAGAAATCATAGACCTCCAGCATGCTGAGGCAGTGTAGCCTTGTGAGGTTACACAAAGGATGTCTCACTAAACTGGGCTTTTCCATCTCTCCTGCTGAGGAAGGATGTGGCCTGGCATTGAGCCAATCACAAAACCAATACGGCATCTGTTTTATTTTGTTAAACCAGTGTGACACTTAGACGGTTTCTACTGTGAGAGGAGGCAAAGCTAATCTTATCCCTTTCATTATACCCCAACTGCAGTCAAGTGTACATGTTGTTCACCGACATCGTTTATCAATATATATGAAATGACAAAATTGTTCTCTTGCAGGGAAAAAAAGAGTCTAATTTTGCTGCTGTGTAACTCACGCATTTCGCACGTCAGCGACTCAGTAACTTATTGTGCTCACCAATTTATTTTTCCTTTATTTTTCAAAAGGGACGTTGACTTTAAAATGAACTTTTTAGAATAATGGGATTGGTTAAAAAAAAAACTTGTCATTCGCCATTTTTTTTATTTTGTGTTTTTTTTCCTTAAAATGTAATTCTGCAGCTCTCCGTTGTGAAACTGAAAGTGCTATGCAGTTACGATGATCCCACGTGTTATACGGACCAGGCAGTCGCTTGAATGACAGACAGGAAAATAAACAATAAATCAAAATAAAAACAGCAATAGAAACTATAATAATGATTATAGATATACCGAAGAAAATAACGGTTGGCGCAATTTTAACAATTTTAACGCTTGGGAAACTGGCATGTATTTCTGCGTGCAGCGTGCCTGAGAATGAGCAACACAGCCATGGAAATCGGGCAACTATAAGTAAATTTCATGCTGTCAACCATGTCTCATTGCAGTCAGGTTGAACACAGCCTATTCCCTAATGTTATCCGCTCACAATGCCTTGCCTGACAACTTGACTCTGTTATGCTTATTTACCCACACAAAGGTACAAATTGTAAAATAAACTTGCTAATTGGTTCATTCATTTGGGGCTGTGCCTTCCTTCACCCCCTCCCCCGCAGGATTCATTTCACAAAAGAGACATCAGTTTGCTCCATCACAGATTTTCAAGGCCTTTATTGTAGCTATAAATGCCTTATACTTTGTCAGTTAGAATAATGATTTTACAGGGGACATCTCTGGAATGCAGAGCTACATAGAAATTGTCATAATTAAACAAAAGAAAAATAATACATAGTATGTGCATTTAAACACAGCTGTTTTTAGGGTCAGGCAGACTCTACACTGCCATTGTGGGCCTAGCCAGCCAACCTCCTTGTCCCCTATGCAAGAGACGGGGGCAGGGGGAAAGGTAAGCGACCAGGGTCGGACTGGGCTGGTGGGGCATCAGGAAAAAACCCGGTGGGTCCCCGGCTCTTGTGGGCCCCGCTGGCCCAGTCCTGTTCTCTGCGCTAATCTTATTGCCACAGCAAATACAAGGTGGTGGGGGGTGGCTCTTTGGGGGACCCCATCGGCAAGGGACCTGGGCCCCCCAGTCCGACCCTGTAAGTGACATCCTGTTGGGGGATGGACAGTAAAGAGGTAAGTGCCTAGCACCCATCCACCATTGCACCCTAGGCATGTGCTTCTAGTCAGAACCACCATCAGAAATTGCGGTCCCCATAAAACAACATTTTCTGGGCACTGGCCCCACCCCAGCCAGTCCCCAAACCCCACCCAAGATCCCCCACACTACAGTAAAAATACCTCACAAACATGAGCATAAAAATAGAAAAAACACTTTTGGTCAAAGGATTATTGAGCCTGCCACCATTTCAAGGTAGACTAAGCAGCTATTTACTCTAACCTAAATGGCATGTTGTTTTAGAATTTGTCTGCATTTTTAATGTACATATAAGAGCCTTTTGGTTTAATCCCTTGGTCAAAAGAAAACACTGGTGGCCAGGGTCCCCCCTACAAGTTGAAAAAAAACCCACACACATTGGTTCACAGGGCCCCTCAAAAGTTTAAAAAAAAAACATTGGTGACCAGGGTCCCCCAGAAAAGTTTTAAAAAGACATTGGTGACTAGGGGTTTTTACTTTGAAAGTCTGGCAGGTGGTCTCCTTCATTGTTCTCTTCTTCAGCTCCATTTGTCAGCTTTGGCTCTTTGCGGTGGCTTCTGCTCCTTTCAGCGGTTGCTTCGGCGACTCAAGGGGCCCGACTAATCCAGGACGCGCAGCACGGCCGGGCCTCCCGTAAAACTTGAAAACCACCAGGATAAGTGTTCCCCCTTGATGGCCCTGTCTCTAGTTCCAGCCTTGAGACAATTGTGCCATACAAAAGGCACAACACCAGTGTACACAAACAGTTGTCGAGTTGTTGCCCTGTGCAGTTATGGCAAACAAATGATAACCCTTTTGCTGTGTTTGTGGTCAGCGTAAGTGTACTGTATATTCAGTATAAATATAAATTTCTCTTCTATTGTGCAATGACACAATTTATTTTATATCTCTTCCCTCTTATCGTGCAGTGCCGATTTTTACACAGGAAGGGGGGACAATTGGGGGCAAGGCTCTGCCATGGGCAAATTTTGGGGTCATTTTGTTTATCTCCTTTAAATTGTTGCCCCAAAAACAGCAACTTGTCAAACTGAAGGGCAGCAATAACTGCTACACTTGCATAAACATTGCTGGCTATCACAAGACACATTTGCAATTTGTTTCAGTGATAATTCTGCCACACACAAAAAAATCTGCTGTGTTATTAGCAATAATTACATTTTTTACCATTTATTTGTCATTTGAGTAGATTATTAGTTAACTCACTGCCTGTAAGTAATTCTTTGGAATAGCCTAAAGGTGGCCATACAGGGGCAGATAATGCTGCCGTTATCTGGCGTTTAGACCAATTTGACAGCTAATCTGCCCCTGTATGGAGGCTTCCGATGGGTCTTTCAGATCGATATCTGGACATGATATAGATCGGGAAGGTTTGATTTTCCCCCGACCGACCCATCAGTGCCCATTGCTCTAGTCGTAATCCGAACGCTCGGCCATAGGGCAGATATAGCCCTGTCGTTAGTGGCATATCGGGGAAAACATCTGCTCGTTTGGCAATGTCGCCAAACGAGCGGATCTTATAGTGTATGGCCACCTTAACCCTTAAAAGTCTTTTAGACTGCCCCAGGCAGAAGCCCCTGTAGAAAAAGAATGAAGAGTCTGCTTTTATTCTTGTACAGAGACTTTTGCAGCTATGGAGTTTCTCTAGTTCTCTAATGTAAATAATGCATCACATTCAATACAAGGTGAAAGTGTTAATAAATATGATATACGTGTTCCTTTATAGCAGCAAATAAGGTAAAGGGAATATTTCAAATGATCCAGTTCTTTAATCTTAAAGATTCTTTCCCATGCTTTATGTCTTCATGGCAGATAGGAAAGAATTCCCCATATGACATCTATGGGCAGATAGCAGCTTGATTGATTGGCTTCTGCTGAAAGGTTACAGGTTACACAGAAGAAAGAAGAGGCAAGAGGTTCCGCTGCAGCTACACTAGATCTAAGCCAGGTCCATCTGTGCCACTAACAAGATACAGAGGAGGATACGTTTCCTTGTATCTGCTGCACATTGGAATAGACTCTGGCAAATGGCTAATTTATGTACTGTGTTCCTGTCGGATGGGGAACATGAGCATTACATCGAGATACTGTGCTGATTTATGGCAAGCGATTTTACAGATTTCTTCAGTGATTTTCTATCTAGTATTTCAGACTCATAGCTTTAACTAATACAAAACATTCATCAATAAACATATCATTGGAGAATCTTACCATTAACAGATGATATCTATCTCTCTAGTGAGCATAGTTTAGCAAGATATAAATGCATTATGCACAGTAACAATGTTTCTGATGCACCCTTCATAATATTTTTCTTTCTTGTAGTTGTTGCCTAAAATTAAAGATATTTTATAATCAGTGGGATAATAGACTCTGGGAAGGGACTGTGGCTGTGGGATAGCAGGTATAGTAGGGAGAGATGGTGCCTATAGTAGCAGTGGATAATAGTCTATGAGAAGGGAGTGTGACTGTGGGAAAGCAGGTATAGTAGGGAGGGTTGGCGCCTATAGTAACAGTGGATAATAGTCTCTGGGAAGGGACAGTGGAAGTGGTGCCTATAGTTACAGTGGGATAATAGTCTCTGGGAAGGGAGTGTGACTGTGGGATAGCAGGTATAGTAGGGAGAGATGGTGCCTATAGTAACAGTGGGATAATAGTCTCTGGGAAGGGAGTGTGACTGTGGGATAACAGGTATAGTAGGGAGAGATGGTGCCTATAGTAACAGTGGATAATAGTCTCTGGGAAGGGAGTGTGACTGTGGGATAACAGGTATAGTAGGGAGAGATGGTGCCTATAGTAACAGTGGATAATAGTCTCTGGGAAGGGAGTGTGACTGTGGGATAGCAGGTATAGTAGGGAGAGATGGTGCCTATAGTAACAGTGGGATAATAGTCTCTGGGAAGGGAGTGTGACTGTGGGATATAGTAGGGAGAGATGGTGCCTATAGTAACAGTGGATAATAGGCTCTGGGAAGGGAGTGTGACTGTGGGATAGCAGGTATAGTAGGGAGAGATGGTGCCTATAGTAACAGTGGGATAATAGTCTCTGGGAAGGGACAGTGGCTGTGGGATAGCAGGTATAGTAGGGAGAGATGGTGCCTATAGTAACAGTGGATAATAGGCTCTGGGAAGGGAGTGTGACTGTGGGATAGCAGATATAGTAGGGAGAGATGGTGCCTATAGTAACAGTGGGATAATAGTCTCTGGGAAGGGACTGTGACTGTGGGATAGCAGGTATAGTAGGGAGAGATGGTGCCTATAGTAACAGTGGGATAATAGTCTCTGGGAAGGGAGTGTGACTGTGGGATAGCAGGTATAGTAGGGAGAGATGGTGCCTATAGTAACAGTGGATAATAGGCTCTGGGAAGGGAGTGTGACTGTGGGATAGCAGGTATAGTAGGGAGAGATGGTGACTATAGTAACAGTGGGATAATAGTCTCTGGGAAGGGAGTGTGACTGTGGGATAGCAGGTATAGTAGGGAGAGATGGTGCCTATAGTAACAGTGGGATAATAGTCTCTGGGAAGGGAGTGTGACTGTGGGATAGCAGGTATAGTAGGGAGAGATGGTGCCTATAGTAACAGTGGATAATAGGCTCTTGGAAGGGAGTGTGACTGTGGGATAGCAGGTATAGCAGGGAGAGATGGTGCCTATAGTAACAGTGGGATAATAGTCTCTGGGAACGGAGTGTGACTGTGGGATAGCAGGTATAGTAGGGAGAGATGGTGCCTATAGTAACAGTGGATAATAGGCTCTGGGAAGGGAGTGTGACTGTGGGATAGCAGGTATAGTAGGGAGAGATGGTGCCTATAGTAACAGTGGATAATAGTCTCTGGGAAGGGAGTGTGGCTGTGGGATAGCAGGTATAGTAGGGAGAGATGGTGCCTATAGTAACAGTGGGATAATAGTCTCTGGGAAGGGAGTGTGACTGTGGGATAGCAGGTATAGTAGGGAGAGATGGTGCCTATAGTAACAGTGGATAATAGGCTCTTGGAAGGGAGTGTGACTGTGGGATAGCAGGTATAGTAGGGAGAGATGGTGCCTATAGTAACAGTGGATAACAGGCTCTGGGAAGGGAGTGTGACTGTGGGATAGCAGGTATAGTAGGGAGAGATGGTGCCTATAGTAACAGTGGGATAATAGTCTCTGGGAAGGGAGTGTGACTGTGGGATAGCAGGTATATTAGGGAGAGATGGTGTCTATAGTAACAGTGGATAATAGGCTCTGGGAAGGGAGTGTGACTGTGGGATAACTGGTATAGTAGGGAGAGATGGTGCCTATAGTAACAGTGGATAATAGTCTCTGGGAAGGGAGTGTGACTGTGGGATAGCAGGTATAGTAGGGAGAGATGGTGCCTATAGTAACAGTGGGATAATAGTCTCTGGGAAGGAAGTGTGACTGTGGGATAGCTGGTATAGTAGGGAGAGATGGTGCCTATAGTAACAGTGGATAATAGTCTCTGGGAAGGGAGTGTGACTGTGGGATAGCAGGTATAGTAGGGAGAGATGGTGCCTATAGTAACAGTGGGATAATAGTCTCTGGGAAGGGAGTGTGACTGTGGGATAGCAGGTATAGTAGGGAGAGATGGTGCCTATAGTAACAGTGGATAATAGGCTCTGGGAAGGGAGTGTGACTGTGGGATAGCAGGTATAGTAGGGAGAGATGGTGCCTATAGTAACAGTGGGATAATAGTCTCTGGGAAGGGAGTGTGACTGTGGGATAGCTGGTATAGTAGGGAGAGATGGTGCCTATAGTAACAGTGGATAATAGTCTCTGGGAAGGGAGTGTGACTGTGGGATAGCAGGTATAGTAGGGAGAGATGGTGCCTATAGTAACAGTGGGATAATAGTCTCTGGGAAGGGAGTGTGACTGTGGGATAGCAGGTATAGTAGGGAGAGATGGTGCCTATAGTAACAGTGGATAATAGGCTCTGGGAAGGGAGTGTGACTGTGGGATAGCAGGTATAGTAGGGAGAGATGGTGCCTATAGTAACAGTGGGATAATAGTCTCTGGGAAGGGAGTGTGACTGTGGGATAGCAGGTATAGTAGGGAGAGATGGTGCCTATAGTAACAGTGGATAATAGTCTCTGGGAAGGGAGTGTGACTGTGGGATAGCAGGTATAGTAGGGAGAGATGGTGCCTATAGTAACAGTGGGATAATAGTCTCTGGGAAGGAAGTGTGACTGTGGGATAGCTGGTATAGTAGGGAGAGATGGTGCCTATAGTAACAGTGGATAATAGTCTCTGGGAAGGGAGTGTGACTGTGGGATAGCAGGTATAGTAGGGAGAGATGGTGCCTATAGTAACAGTGGGATAATAGTCTCTGGGAAGGGAGTGTGACTGTGGGATAGCAGGTATAGTAGGGAGAGATGGTGCCTATAGTAACAGTGGATAATAGGCTCTGGGAAGGGAGTGTGACTGTGGGATAGCAGGTATAGTAGGGAGAGATGGTGCCTATAGTAACAGTGGGATAATAGTCTCTGGGAAGGGAGTGTGACTGTGGGATAGCTGGTATAGTAGGGAGAGATGGTGCCTATAGTAACAGTGGATAATAGTCTCTGGGAAGGGAGTGTGACTGTGGGATAGCAGGTATAGTAGGGAGAGATGGTGCCTATAGTAACAGTGGGATAATAGTCTCTGGGAAGGGAGTGTGACTGTGGGATAGCAGGTATAGTAGGGAGAGATGGTGCCTATAGTAACAGTGGATAATAGGCTCTGGGAAGGGAGTGTGACTGTGGGATAGCAGGTATAGTAGGGAGAGATGGTGCCTATAGTAACAGTGGGATAATAGTCTCTGGGAAGGGAGTGTGACTGTGGGATAGCAGGTATAGTAGGGACTGATGAATCTATAGTAACAGTGGATAATAGTCTCTGGGAAGGGAGTGTGACTGTGGGATAGCAGGTATAGTAGGGAGAGATGGTGCCTATAGTAACAGTGGGATAATAGTCTCTGGGAAGGGAGTGTGACTGTGGGATAGCAGGTATAGTAGGGAGAGATGGTGCCTATAGTAACAGTGGGATAATAGTCTCTGGGAAGGGACTGTGACTGTGGGATAGCAGGTATAGTAGTAGTAGTAGTAGGTCAAGATGAGTACCTAATTACATAATTAGGTAATGTGTTTTTCTTATAGGGTTATATGCAACCCAGGAGCTACAGTGAAAGCATGTTAGCATGTGTCTACACTATAGATTCTAAAATGTATGTTGAAAAAAAAAACCTAAATTATATTTTGAGGTAGGGACCCTATTTATTTACAACTAATAACTGAATATTAGATGTTAGCTGTTAAAATTCACAACTATTTGGAGAGCAAATGCTGTTACTTTGTTTTGCAACAGAATCACAAAAATATTATTTGCAATACTTTGTCACCATCTAGTGTCCTTTTTAAATAATGCAAAGACATATTCACAAGGATTGTAAACATTCCAGCTTCCAGTCTTCTATATTTGTTTTCCTCTAATGTGCTATTACAAGACTGTGTAACATTATGCTTTCATTCTGCACCAAAGTGTTTTCAAAGAGATTTAAGGGCTTAATATTTACTCCCAAAGAACCCCCGTCAGCCAAAGTGAGTTGTTTACCAATCCTGCGCTGAGCCAGTTATTTAATTTAGTGGCCTGATACAGACAAGGACCATTCCTGAGTAGCCATGTGGCGCCCATTTATATTTTATTTTGCTAAGCTGCTGTGGGCATGTGCATCTTGTAATGTGTTAAACTGCTACTTAGTGGCGTAACTATAGAGGAAGCAGACCACAGGGGGGCCTGGGGAACAGGGGGGAACTGTGGGGTCTACTTCCTCTATAGCTAATAAGAAAACCCCCTCCACCCCAGTCACTCTCTTACCAGTGAGGAAGGGGACGCAAGTTGGAGCGGGACTTGGGCGGGGTCTTGGGGGGGTATGGGCAAATTTGGGTGGGGCATGGGCAGGGCATGAGCGGGGCTGGGACGGGAAGTGGGAGGGAGGATGGGGATCAGAGTGAGCCGGGCCCCTCTGAAGGTTTTATGCAGGGGGGCCTGGCGCCAAGCCTGGATTTGTGCCAAGGCCACAAAGGCCCAGGTCTAGGGTGGCAAATTCCTAGGGGTGGCATGCCGCCCATCTGCTTTATAGGGAGCACCAGGGTTGTGCAGCTCCCCAGTGCTCTGGTGTACTTGCGCTCACTAGGACCGCGTGGCTCAGCGATGGGACTGCGTGGCCTAGGGGTGCCACTCAAATCCGGCCCTGCCCGGCGCACTCTAGTTACGCCACTGCTGCTACTCCCAGGATGCTTTTGGATAGCAATGAAGGAATACTGTAAGTAAAACTGGAGGTTCCTTTCACTAGGGGAAGCACAAGGGATCCCTGGGAAATACTTGTTAGATGGTAGCGCGGCACTTGGTTACAAAGATCCCTGGGCTGGTGCTTAGTGATTCAAACTAAACCCCCAGTATTTGTTGGAATGTGGAACCTACTGATACCAGAGAATTAAACCTGGTGTCGTAACATTAAAGTGACCCTGACACCTCAACGTCAGGTTTGTGATAAAAAACTGCCTAGAAGTTATGTTAACCATTCCCTGGTAATTGTTCCTGTTACCAGTGAAGTAAGAAAGTGAACCAACAGGGACAGAAGTTTGAGTTGATAGAAAAGCCTCTCAGAAAATTATTTTCTGGGGGGGGGGGTGTTTCCAGATGTTTTGGAGACCAGGACAGAAATTCAGAGGAGGCCACAGCCTCCTTGCCCACATTTTGAATGTACATGAAGCCTCTCATCCATCTTCAGAGGGGGACTGGAAGGTCACTGCTATAAATTTGCATTATTGCAGATTTAATTATTTCTATTAGTTTAGTATTAGTCTAGTTGATCCATTTTTTAGATTATTGTATATACTAAGCAAGACCAATGTTGCCGCACATAAGAGCAGCTCTCAAAGAACACACATTGGCCACACTGTGCTAGCAAATTGCTTCCAGTAAGTGTAATGGAGTATACTGCTAAGCCTCGTGTGTCATAATTATGGCTGTAAAGTGACAACACAACGTTTGTTCTTTGAGAGTGTTGTAAGACCACCTTCACCCTCAAACTGGCTGAGTAAGAGGCTCCCACTACTGGCCATTCTGTAATAATTGATACTTATTGCCCTTATAAATGCTCTTAGGAGCAACATAATATGAAATCTTAGAGCCGGATAAGTCAGATCTCTGCCTGTGGAGTAACAAAGGAATGCACTCTTCCGTTGCTGCTCTTCTGCCCATTGTGCCGGCACCCAGAAGCAATACCTCTGCTCAAGTGCAGGCAGATGCAGCGACAAATGCAAAATCTTATACTCCGCTACATCTGCCTGCACCCAAGCAAAGGTTATGATTCTGGGTGCAGGTGCATTGGGTAGAAGGGCAGGGGATTCTCTACCTGTGTTTCTCTTAAGGCCTAGTATATCTGGCATCACTCAAGCATTCAGTGCTCGCGGCAGGGGTCTCCTCCACAATGGGCAGCTTTCACATGCCCGAAGATAGGATATTGCATGATATGGATGCACAAATTAAATTGAAAAGCAGGATGAAGCCTTGTTCCCCCCTTAAATTGTAGGTGGGTTGAGCTCAGCACAGCTGCTAAGTGCATACAACCAGTTTATCTAACCAATCCTCCTCCTTTCCTTCTTTGTTGATTTTCTCCCTCTCCTTTGTACTGCAACTGCACATTCCAATACCCTCCCGTACTTGGTTATCCTTGATGGGCCACCAGCTGCTGCATCACCTTGGACCTGGTTCAGGCCAAATGTTCTAACAAGTCAAAAAATTCAACTACACATGGACAAGTGTAAGTAGTTGAACAGACACTGTAAGGGGCCGATTCACTAACTTCGAGTGAAGGATTCGAAGTAAAAAAACATTCGAATTTTTGTGCTCCTCGACTATCGAATTGGCGTAAATTCGCCTGAGTAGAATGATTCGAATAGATCGAGTGCAAAAACGCTGCGACTATTCGCCATTCGATAGTCGAAGTACTGGATCGAGCGCAAAAACACTGCGACTATTCGCCCATTCGATAGTCGAAGTACTGTCTCTTTTAAAAATACTTCGACTGCCTACTTCGCCACCTAAAACCTACCGAATTGCTTTAAAAGCCTATGGGAAAGTCCCATAGGCTTGTTTTCCAAGCTTTTGATCGAATAAAAAGGCATCTGATCGAATGAAAATCCTTCGAGCGAATATTCGATCGAGCGCCTATTCGCCTGGCGAATATTCACCAATTTCGACTATTCGCCAGCGCGTAAATTCGCCCGAATTGCCTATTCGATTCTATTCGAATCTATTCCCCAGTCGAATTTCGAGGGATTTAACCCCTCGAAATTCGACCCTTGATGAATTTGCCCCTAAGTGTATCCGGCACAATGAGACATGCCTACAAAGTGTCCCAGATGCTAATGTTGGACTGCTATGAATTCTACAGCTGAAAAGAGGGTTTGACTATCATGTAAGTAACATTAGGTATCAAACTGTCAACCCATTCATCTTACTGTATCCACAGAAGCAATTTCCCCTACCCTCGCCGTTTGATTAAAATAGTGTCAGTCATTTATTATAATGGAATGCATATGCTCCTACAATACCAGCCATCATTTTTCCTTTATTTAGCACAACTAAAATTACCTTCTTTGCACTGATGGAACAGCTTTCTGGTGAATAATGTTTTTTTTTGTGGAGTACAAGAAAAATGATTAACAAGTTTATTATATCTGAAGCAGAATAGGTAATCAAAAAAGCAATGAATGTTATTAGGAGTCACAATGATAAATTGTCTTGCCAAACTCTAATTCTGAATCAACTGTTTGTAGTAATGTAATCTCCATTCTATTAACACTTTATTGGGGATCTGCAATGGACTGTTATGCAGAATTTGTTTTTTTTCTATACATTAGTGTTAATCACAAGTAAGGCAGTCCTACATTCTCTTCACAAACTAATTAAAGTGAGATTAGACTGGTCTATCTATCTATATATCTATCTATCTATTTATATATCTATTTCTCATCTATCTATTTCTCATCTATCTATCTATCTATCTATTTATATATCTATTTCTCATCTATCTATTTCTCATCTATCTATCTATCTATCTATCTATCTATCTATCTATCTATCTATTTATATATCTATTTCTCATCTATCTATTTCTCATCTATCTATCTATCTATCTATCTATCTATCTATCTATCTATCTATCTATCTATCTATCTATTTATCTATCTATTCTCATATATCTATCTATCTATTTCTCTATCTATTCTCATCTATCGATCAATTTCTCATCTATCTATCTCTTTCATCTATCTATCTATTTCTTATCTATCTATCTATCTATCTATCTATCTATCTATCTATCTATCTATCTGTCATTCTTCTTCACAAACAGCCCTTTATTTATCTGCTCATGTTTGAGCCTGGAAATGTTTTATTAGTGTGATTCCAACATGTATTTGCTGTTGCAATTTCTACTCATGTGAGTGGCAGGAAATAGCCGGTTGTACAAGGTAATAATTAAATGGAGGGAGTATAATTATACTATGGATTTCCCCTGCTCTGACAAATTGACTCCATGTATGGTAGATCTGCAAGAAGATCTATTTGAAGTGAGATCAGCATTAATCTCAATTTTTGGACTGTCTATAGACTTTAATACCCACTTTGCTCTACCTTGTGGGATATGCAGAGATAAGGAATCAGCACCCCTTATTAATAAATGTCCTATGTTCAGGTGCATGTTACATGACACAAACCTTCAGGCACCTATATTCTTCACGTAAGCATCACCACCCACAAAATAAAATTAAAGAGCCCTAGCCTATAGCACAAAAGAGCTAAAACCTGGAACAGATGATACATTTCAGGTTCACATCACCCTTTCCTCAGACTTCGTTCTGGCACATGCTACTTTGTATGTATGTATGTATATTTTTATTTGTATATCGCTCCTTGAGGGCAAAGCACTGTACAGCAAAACAATAAATTAGTAGTAACAAACAAGGGGTCACTGCATGTAATAGTAAGTGCATTATTACAAATACAATTCACATATATATAAAATATAATTACACTACAGATTAAGTGCTCAGTGTCAAGCAGACAAAAACATGGAGGACCCTACCCCAGACAAAATGGGAGGGTAACTTACAGACACAATTCGGAGGGGTATTAAGTGCTGTAGGTTACAGTTTGTTACACTGTTATATAAGTGCCAGTTCCCAGTTCAGTTTTATCCAGGTGCTCCCAGAGGTAGTCTTTGAGTTTAGTTCTAAAGACATTGAATGAGGATTCTCTCCGGAGAGATTCAGGAATAACATTCCAAATATAAGGAGCAGCAAGAGAGAAGGGTTTGATGCGGGCAACAGCAGTAGTAGTGGGGGGTGCAACCAAGCGCTTGCTCTGAGAGGAGCGGAGGTTTTGGCCAGGAACATATAGAGAAGCAATAGAGATACTTTACAAGTTTTCTATTTTTGATTAAAAATTTCCAAAAAAAAAAGTTTGCTTTACAGAAGCAGATTTGTGTTGCATTCCACCGAGATTTCAAAGAGATCACAGGAACAGAAACGATGAAATGTTGTGCTAATGTGTACAGGATTGGACTGGGGCGGTAGGACACCTGGAAAAAAACCCAGTATGGCCCGGCCCTCATGGGACCTGCAGAACCAGTCCTGCTCTGCTGAGTGACCAACGTGCTAAGTGACCAAGTTACCTGCTGGAGGAGAGGGGGGCAGAAGGGATTGGGGCACCAGGTGAACCTCATGACTGGGGCATGAGTCCCATGGGGGTGTGTGGGGGGCCCCCTAAGGCGGCAGCCCCGGTGGGCCCGGACCACTCAGTCCAACACTGAATATGTAAATAACTGGGAATGTGATTAAAGCATAGCTCAACAATAGGGCCCCATGTCACAAAAACGATATATTAGGACACCTATTAGAAGCTTCTGCTTCTGTCTTTTTGACTTTATACAGGACATGCTTATTGCCAATGCTTGAGCAGAGGAGATCACTATGTGACATGTCCATCAATCAAGTGTAATTTGCCTTGTAGAACAGTTAATTAAACAAATACTACTAATGAAGCTGAAATGATCAAACACAGTATGATTTTATTTTTTTTAGCCATGGGAGAGATCTCAATCTAGATTTATAGACTATTCCTACTGTAGTCTCCTTGAAGGCAGAGATACCGGTAATAAAAGTATTATGTGGACTAATAATTGTGTCCACAACAATGTTTTCATCGTCACATTGACAATGAATGGGATATTGCCAAGAAGCACCCCTGCAGAAGCATTTTACTACAAAACATGGCTTTGAAATATGAATAGTGTTGTCTTTAGAAATTAGAAATTCAGAATTACAGTAGAACTTATAAAGTTCTAGATTTGTATCTCTGCTTCATGGGATCATATGGATTCAGCTTGTTTTGCTGAGGTCCAACACACTTTTAAGTTATGACTTTTACTGTTATGATATTAAAATGCATTTCCGATCCAGGCTTAGCCTTGCTACTGTTTGCCTTTAGTGTGTGCTTTGCATATTAAGCCCTTATTCTGAATCTCCTAGCATTACATACAGTAGTATAAGCTGTGTCTGTCATGTCAGCTTCTATTGATGCTATGCGTTACAGAACCAATACATGTTCTGCTGCATCTACACATGGGGGCCTATTTACTTAGTTCGAGTGAAGGAATAGAATTAAAAAAACTTCGAATTTCGAATGTTTTTTTTTGGCTACTTCGACAATCGAATTGGCTACTTCGACCTTCAACTACGACTTCGAATGGAACGATTCAAACTAAAAATCGTTCGACTATTCGACCATTCGATAGTCGAAGTACTGTCTCTTTAAAAAAAACTTCGACCCCTTAGTTCGCCACCTAAAACCTACCATAGGCTTTGGAACAATTTTTAGGTCGAAGAAAAATCGTTCGATTGATGGATTAAAATCCTTCGAATCGAACGATTCGAAGGATTTAATCGTTTTATCGAACGATTATTCGTTCGATCGAACTATTTGCGGTAAATCCTTTGACTTCGATATTCAAAGTATTTCCATTCGGCAGTCGAATATCGAGGGTTAATTAACCCTCGATATTCGACCATAAGTAAATTTGCCCCATAATGTCTTGTCCACCTTTATAATACTTAGGGATGCACCAAATCCAGGATTCGGTTCGGGATTCGGCCTTTTTCAGCAGGATTCGGTCGAATCCTTCTGCCCGGCCGAACCGAATCCAAATCCTAATTTGCATATGCAAATTAGGGGCGGGGAGGGAAATCGCGTGACTTTTTGTCACAAAACAAGGAAGTCAAAAAATTTTTCTTCTTCCAACCCCTAATTTGCATATGCAAATGCAAATTAGGGTTCGGATTCGGTTCGGTATTCAGCCGAATCATTCACAAAGGATTCAGGGGTTTGGCCGAATCCAAAATAGTGGATTCGGTGCATCCCTAATAATACTATAAGCAATCTCCATTACAGCCACAGCATTAAAAAACCAAGAATGTGCTTTATTTATTATGGTGTCAAAAAAATTGTGATGTGGGTTTGCAGTAGATATAATCTTGCTTAAACGTTTTCTTTTTATACAATGGGCAGTTGGCCTGCTGGTGCTGACAGAGAATTTGCTATCCATGTAGACTACAATAATATCCATGCAGGATTTCAATAAACTGCCAAATAGGGTGACTATGTAGGATGAGATTCAATGTTGATAAATGTAAGGTTAAGTACCTGGGATTTAAAGGGGACCTGTCACCAGGACATAAAAATTTGTGTAATAAAAGTGCTTTTCAAATTAAACATGAAACCCAAATTCTAAGATTTCCTCCAAGCTCAACCCCCAATACCTTACCCCCTCCTACCCTTTTCTTCCTTTAATACTTTCTTCTTTTTTTTGACATTATTGGTAAAAGCTGCTTTTCAGAAATGTAATTCTGTAACCGCTTATGCTTACATGTCTGAATGTTGATCAGATATGATTCTTTAATGTATGTTTAGTATACGCTTGTTTATTCTTCATGAATAAAGCTTTCTTGAAATACAAAAAAAAAAGAAACCCAAATTCTTTTTTTTTTTTTTATGAACAGATCCTTACCTATTATAAATGTACTTTAAAATCTCAGCTATCAATCATATATTGCAGGGCAGACAATTACTTTCACTTTCCATTCTACACTTACTAGATGTCCCTCACGCCTCACATTCCCCCTCACCATCCTATTGTGTAGCCAGTGCATGGGTAAGAGAATAAGCCCCCCCCCCCATTCTGGCACATAAACAAGATTTTGGTATGATGCAAAGCTTTCTTTTTAAATACAGTTCACTTACAGCTCTAATGGGACTTAATTAGTCAAATCCTTGATGGCGAAGTATCAGGGGCAATTCTGCATAATAAGCATAGCTGTATCTGCAATGTCAGTAGCAGTAAAGACAAGTAAGTTCTTGTCCTGAATAAAATGAGGCACAGATTTACAGGAGTAGAGGATGGTCCTATCCTGTCTAAAGTGCAGCACTCATCTTCAAAATGAAGTTCAGAAAACATCGAACCAAGCCAATAAAGGGTGTGCAATGTCTAAGGTTTGAAGAAAGGCTGGTTAAGCAGGGGTGAAGACATGTTTAAAGGGAAATGTGATGATATATAAAATTATAAAATTTCTGGTGCCTTATTCATCAGATCATCAGAAAACACAGAAGGAGAAGAAGAAGAAGAAGAAGAAGGAGAAGAAAAGGAGCTGTCTTAAAGTATGAAAAGGGCTTTTAATATGGAGAGCTGGGACGTTGTGTAATTCTCTCCCTGAAGTAGTTGTACTGGCAGGTACATTAACATACCTCCCAACTGTCCCGTTTTTCGCGGGACAGGCCCGATTTTGACAGCTCAACCCACAGTCCCGAATTGTTACTGAAATGTCCTGACTTTTTCTTTGATCTCCTACACTGAAGTTTCTAAAACTTATTTGGCTTTTGGCAAAACACTCGCAAAACTGTAGTAACATAAAAACCACAGTAATGTGTTCAAACTTTTATAATCTGCCAAGTTTTGTAAAAGGAACATGGTAATTGGAGGGTGTGGTCACAAAAACAGGTGTGGTCAAAAATGTTCACTGCGATACTGTAACAATGGTTACTCACCCTGGTGGTCTAGCGGTTCGATGGGGTCGGCAGGGACGCCTGCCACCCCCTCGGCGGGGACGCCCGCTACGATGCCGCTCCTCTTCCTCCAAAGTCTAGGTTGTTAGGGCGCAAGCGGCGCGCATCTTCCTTTTTTGTTGGCGCATGCGCGCTGGAGTGATTGTGCAAATTTTAAAAGTATTTAAAGAGACATTTTGAATTTTTGCATTGCCCGTTATAGGATTTAGTTCCTGGTGCTTCTGTGTGTTTGAGCTTCTGAATTACTCTGTATTGATTCCTGTTGTGACCCCCTGCCTGGCTTCTGACTATTCTGATTCCTGACCCCTGCCTGAACATTGACTATCTCTTCTGTGTAACCTTTCTGATTGACGTCCTGGTTTGACCCTTGCCTGCCTGATTACGTTTATTCTCTGCCTGCCCCGGCCTGATCTGACTACTCTATTGCCTGATGCCTTGTACTACGACCTTCTGCCCAAAGACTCTCACTAACAGTCGTGCCCCTCTGCCTATCCAGAACATCTGGCCTTGCATCTCTCGTTTAAGTCCTGGTGGCATCCAAGTAGCTGAGGGCTCCTCCCGAGGCCAAAGGCGGTCACACTACAGGTGAAGCACGAGCTGAGACCAGGGTGCTTGGCATTTGTTCTGGTGTTGGGTGCCGACCGTGACAGATACACACAGCAAATCTTTTTGTCCCTCTTTCTATTTCCAAAATGTTGGGAGGTATGCATTAGCCCCAAGAACAATGTCATTCATTCTAAGGGGCATAATTATCAAGGGTCGAATTTCGAATTGAAAAAACTTCGAAATTCGAATTCAAAAAGGCCAACCGAAATTAAGTCGAAGTTTTTTTTTTGGCCGAATAGGTCAGTTTTCGATCTAATAGGTCCAACATATTTACTAGCAATACAATATTGTTATTATTATTAATATTAAAACATGTATAAAGCATCAGTATATTCTGCTTTACAACAGATGCAAGTACTCACAAATGCCATATGTCAAGATCTGAATAAAAAGTTTTCATTTTTTAATTGCCATCCATGAGAAGGTGAGCAAAAGCCTAGACTCCGAGGTGGCAGTGGATGATATTTACATAGACATTAGTAAAGCATTTGATACAATACTACTTATTTGCTTATTAACTTGCTTATTAAAGGAACAGCAACACCAAAAAATCAAAGTGTTTCAAAGTAATGAAAATATCATGTAGTGTTGCCCTGCACTGGTAAAACTGATCTGTTTGCTTCAGAAACACTACTATAGTTCAAATAAACAAGCTGCTATATGGTACAGGTTAACTAATGGATAACAGATAACACCATTAGACAGACAGAGCTTATTTGCTATCTGCTGTGTAACCCGAGCCTTTTCTCCTTTGAATGTCTGCCCCCATTGCTACACAGCAGCTTATTTACATAAACAATAGTAGAGTTTCTGAAGCAAACACAGCAGTTTTACCAGTGCAGGGCAACACTGCATTATAGTTTTATTACTTTAATACTTTTATTTTTTGACGTTACTGTTCTTTTAATAACTTGGAGACAGGCCCATATTTGCGGAAAGGCCACAAAGACATGGGCCTAAGACGGCAGAATTTTAGGGGGGCGGCATGCCACCCAACCCCACCGCATTGGTTCTGAAGCACTGGGGATTTGCAGGAGATACAATAGGTTTTTAAATTTTCTGTGTACCGGTACCAATTCTCAGTACTCTGAGCCCAATGCTCAAAATTTGTGCATGTGAACAAAGGTAGGGGAAGGGACATGAGCGATGAGCGGGCCTAGGGGCGTCTCTTATGTAAATCTGGCCCTGCTTGGAGACGGCCATTTTAAGTACTATGTTTGCTGATGATACTAAATTGTGCTAAAAAGTACAAGGTACTGTTTTATTAGTACAGAGAAAAGGGAAATCGTTTTTAGAAATGTGGATTATTCGGATAGAACAGAGGCTTTGGGAGACAGCCTTCCCGTAATTCAGAGCTTTCTGGACAATGGGTACCAATTATGAGACTGCATTCTCTGCCACGTGTAAAAACTTGCATTTTGCTTTCTGTGCACCTTTTACAGTAAAAAGCACATTATCTTAGGAAGTACAAAATACACAATTTGATCTCATAAATCTCTTAAAAACCAGCATTTTGCGATTTTAGGACAGAACTTATGTGTAACTGCCTCAGGAAAACTAACCTCAACAACATGATTTTTTTTATAGTCCATTTAGGTTATGAGCCTCCATTAGCGTTGGTATTTAAAGGCATAAACACACACACTTTCTCCTTTTCCTGAGATTGCGAGGATTTTAGGAAACGATATGAAGTGAAAACCAAAGCCATCATAATAATGTTTTAGTGCTGCCATAATGCCGGTTTGCAAGAATATGTAAAATATCTGTTGGCTTATTCTGCAACCTACGCAACCTTTACAATAAAAGGTGAAAGTAGAAACTTAGAATAAAATGCAGGTATGGGATCTATTATCTGCAACCTCATTAACCAAAATGTTTCAAAATACAGAAACGTCATGTCAATTTAAATTTTTTTAACCATTACCTTTATCTCTGTAATAATAAAACAGTTCCCTGAACTTGATGGTAACTATATAAATCTAAATTGCTGACAAAACAGTCCTATGGTTTAAATGTTAAGAAATCTTAATACACGGTGCCCCACATTATAGAGAGATCTCAAAAAGCCCAAGTGCAAGCATCCCGGATAATAGATACCATAAAAGCATTATTTATGTATAGGGGGTAAAGGTTTTGCTAACCTCTATTTTAGGTAGTTCTCCAGGAGGGTCAATCTGGCACTCAGGATCAGGGTAGTTAGTAGAGCAGTCAGAGGCTCCAACCAGGAGGCTAGTAAGGGTAAGTACCATGCAGTGTCAATGCTACCAGTACAGGGACTTACAATTAAAATACATATGTTACTATTCAGTGTAGCAGGGGAAGGAGGAACATTCATATATATGCAGGAGAAGGGAACAAAATACAACAGGAGCCTAGCAGGATCAGAAGCTAATGAAAATGTCTTTAAAGGAACAGTAGAGCACATACTACATACTAAGTGTATTATGAAAAATATGTTTTTTTCAACTTCAGTTTTTATTGATTTTTATCTTATAACAAAAGCAGTAGTATGATTATAGCACATATATGTGGAGGGAGAAAAAAAGGGGTGTTGGTTGAGGGGTGTAGGGATAATTAAGTATGTGGGTGCTAGGTCCAATTGTAGCAACAGAGAAAGGTGGATATTCAGGGTGAAAAATATTTATTTTTACATAAGCATTCTTTTTTTTTCAAAAAAAAAAATATATTTCTGTCCTCTACTGTTCCTTTAATTATTTGGCTGAGCAAAATTAAAATGTTGGGTGTGGGGCAGTACTGGAGTGTAGAACCTGAGAAATACGCAGAATGTAAAATGGAAAGGAATGGTTGGGATCATTAGAAAGGGGAAATAGACGACATTGTTAAGGAACAAAAACATTAAGAAAGAAAAGTGGAGAGTCTGGCATGTATAAGGTTATTTTACAGCTTGAAATCTGCTAACTGCAATTATCTTACTAGCACGTAAGGCATACCTCCCAACTGTCCCGTTTTTAGAGGGACAGTCCCTCTTTTGACATCTCAACCCACAGTCCCTCGTTTGTCCTGTTTTTCTCTGCGCTAAACAGCCAGAAACAGAAACAAAGTTTCTAACTTAATTGGTTTCGGCAGAAAGCCCCAAAACAGCCACAGCAGCAGATAAGATAATTTTGTAACAATTTTGAGATAAGCAAATAAATAATTGTAACAATATAAGATAACAGGTCCCTTGGGAAAAGTTAGACTCACAGCTTAACGGGCAATTCACCTTCATTATCAAAATTGTAATAACTGAAAAAAAACACAGAAATTTGTTCAAACTTTCATAACCAAATTTTGTAAAATGAACATGGTAATTAGTGGGTCGAGCTACGTGCGACAACATGGCCCTTTTTTTATTTCCAAAATTTTAGGAGGTATGCGTAAAGGGTTAATGCATTTCTACGAATTCATTTTCTGCAGTGATCTTACAGGCATCTCTGAGGTTATGCAGTGCTCATTGGGGCTAAAGAAAATGTCAAATAGGTGGGGGCACATGTTAACAGGGAATAGTATAATCATTTTTTTAAATGCCCCCTGCCTGCACTAGGCCTGAGAAAAGTACTTAAGGTTTCCATAGTTTCCATTTCCAGAGTTGAGCAAACCACTCACAGGGGCACTAAGGGACACAATAGTTTGCCCTTTAACTGTTACTCTATGTTGTTTCTATAGTCTTGCATTTGGGATGTATGCACCCTATATATATATATATATATATTTGTTTTGTTTTTTTTGTTTTTTTTGTGTCCTTGAGTCCCTAGTTATAAAAAATGATCTAATTTGCGAGAGAAATTTCAGAGGATATCTTACATCTCAGTAGTTATCCTGATGAGAATACCAAAAATGTTTACATGTGAATATTCAGTAAATGCCCCTTTTATGTTTATATACACAATGGGGCTCATTTATCAACACAGGGCAAATTTGCCCATGGGCAGTTATCCATACCAACCAATCGGTGATCAGCTTTTTAAAGCCTGCTGCAAGTAGAACAAACAATGCAGCAATTTGATTGGTTGCCATGGGTAACTGCCTATGGGCAAATTTGCCCAGTGTTGATAAATGACCCCCAATGAATTTTTACATGTCATGCCACGGCACTGATTAGTAATTTGCTTACAGTTATGACTCTCTGTTTCCAGTCCTTTATTTCCTCCTGCTGACCATCAGAAATAGATTTTAATCAACAAACACAATCTGATATTTTCTGACACCTTATCAAAACACGACTATATCATTCTCAGCACCCAGTATCCAGGGGGTGACACTTTTTTAGTTATTAAATGATAGAGCTGCCTCAACTTCCTTGTCTGACTGACATAAACTGCTTAGAATGTTAAATAGCTGTAGAGTTCTATATCGTAATGCCGGCAGCAGCTCCACTTGAGCACCATGGGGGCTTCTGATACTAACACAGGAGCTAAAGGTGAGCACTGAAAGTGCTGTGTCTATTTTTGCTCATGATACTAAATGCCACTTTGCGGAGAGATTTGACTAAACTGGGTACAATGTTGATAAATGAAAGGTAATGCACTAAACAAGTACTTGTATTTATATGAGGACTAAGGTTCATTTGGCAGGGTTGAACTTGATGAATTTTGCTCCCCAATTAACTATGCAATCTGTTCTAGTGCAGTTACCAATATCAACAAAAAGCAGATATATACACTTGTTGCAGACTGGGCAAAACTAATTGCTAAGAGCACTGCCGCTGAGTTAATAAATCAACCCCTATATTGAGCTTTGATTTCACAACTTTTTGTTCTTGGTGCTACATATACTAACTGTGGTCTGAGCTAGGGTCCTGCGCGGGTCCATTTTTTGGAACCCGTACCCGACCCATACCCGCAACCTGCAATCCGCAACCCAGACCCGCAACCCGCATTCTTACCCGATTGGACCCGCTACCCTATCCGCAAGTAGCTTATCCGCAAGCCGGACCGGCGACCCGCAGACCATTAAGAATCAGGAAGTGCTGCCATTGTAAACCGGGAGTGACATCATTGGAAGTAGACGTGATCAGAAAAAAGGAGTAAATATCACTATTGAGAAGACCCACCGACCTGCGTCTATACCCGCACCCGGAACATCTACCCGAAACCTGCAGGGTATTGCAGGTTTTTGCGGGTAACCCGAAGGTACTCCACCCGATGCAGGACTATAGTCTGGGCTGAAGCAGATACTTACACAGTCAAAGGGTTGCTGTACAACCAGGCTGCGCTACACCATTGAAATACATAAAAGTACATTGTTTGATAAGATGATCTTTGGTAAAGCTGTAGCCACATTCTAAATTCATTGTTTACCTGCTAAGATTTCAGAAAAAAAAATATGAAACAATCACTGTGTCAATCAATGTTTTTGATGTTGTCACTTAAAGGGATAATGTAACAGGAAAACATGTTTTTTTTCTTCAAAATGCATTCATTAATAGTGCTGCTCCAGCAGAATTCTGCACTGAAATCCATTTTTTAAAAGAGCAAACAGATTTTTTATATTTAATTTTGAAATTTGGCATGGGGCTATACATATTGTCAGTTTCCCTGTTTTCATGGGTCATGTGATAAACTTCCGTCACGCTTTACTGCTACACTGCAATTCTCATGTTTACCACTAGAGCTAAGGAGCATGACCCATGGTAAGATACAATGGGTAGGGGAGAAACAATAGCTGTCTGAAACCAGTTCCATCCTGTGTTGGCTCCTTCTCAAAGCTCAGAATAAGGCACAATGCACTGAGATGGCTGCCTCCTCACTAATATAACAGCTAAAAAATATTTTTTTCGGTTCAAGAATAAACTTTTAAATGGTAGAGTGAATGTAAACAGTGTAATTTAGAAATAAAAAGTAAACCATAAAATTCATAACAGAATCCCTTTAACTACAAGGAATTTCAAGCCCTCTTGTATAGAAAATAAATCTATATAGTAGAAATTGTTATTACCGTCATTAAGCTGGGGAGATAATAGAGGGATGTTCTAACACCAGGCATTAAGTAGGTTGTTGACTTCATACAGAGATCATAGATTTCAGCTATTGATATATCCCCATCACAAAATTGTGTTTTTCTATATGGATATAACATTTGTCATTACAAGGGTGTCAATTCAATATACTGTAAGATCACAGGCGGCAAAAATGTGCTGAGAGCTGACAGCATTCCTGCCCAGGGTCAATAAGGGGTTTGCCTCTGTCTGAGTGTATGAAGGCTTGCCGAATTTGTTGTGACAGTGATGACTGGAAGTACAGCTTAAAGTTATCAAGGATCTCTGAATGAGACTAGTATTAGATAGCACTTACGCTCACCTCTTGTACAGTAGCCAAATTGGAAGTTGTTCAGTTGCTAGAAAGATTACACAGTAATGCTGCAGTGATGTCAAAAAGGAGGCTGTCTTTAATTGGGTGAATGTTTAGAGGCTGAGAAAGCAGAGGCCGGCACATTTTCTCTAGTGGAGGGGGTCCATCTAAAAAGATACAGCTCGCCGTAAGGACTGAATGTTTTTGGACCTGTGTGGCCCTAGCTATATATTTAGGCATAAGGAACTTGATATGTCTTGTCACCATCTATCACATGTTTTTGTATGCAAAGGATGTTCAGTTCCCGGTTATATTGATGTCATACTACTGTATACAACATTGGAAACCTAGTTTCTACATAGACTTCTACTTCCTTGTAAAAGCTTCTAAGGTTTGTGTGACCAAAATGACCCTTTTCTAAATCCAAAGTTCTGCAACTCTGGGACCTCCTTTACCTTGTGGACTGAACATCTATTTACCATCTCTTTTCAAAACAGTGAAAAACCTTGTGCCGCTGGCACCTGGTAAACAGATTTTCAATGAGACTACAAAATATAATCTATTGTCTAATATTGATCAAATATATTAACAGTATAAATAATTACTTTAAAGGGGTTGTTCACCTCCTCCTTTCAGTTCAATTGTTTTCAGATTGTTCACCAGAAATAAAGACTTTTTTCAATTACTTTCCATTTTTTACTTTTTACCGTTTTCCCAAAATCGAAGTTTAAAGTTGAATGTTCATGTCTCTGGTGTTTCAGTCTGGCAGCTCAGTAATTCAGGTGCAGATTCTGAACTCTTACAATTTTGCAACATTTAGTTGATACATTTTCCAGCAGCATCTCTGGAGTATTAGCAACTATTGTATCAATTCTAACAGCTGTCTTTACGGAAACCCAGGGATTCTGCTCAGCAGGGACAAAGATAAGATGTATCAACTAAGGGCCAGATTTATCAATTCAAATTTTTTTATGGTCAAAACTGTCAAATTCAATTAAGGAGTTATTCAAATTCAAATCGAGTTTTAAAAAAAAAAAAATCGAATTTGATTTTCGAGATTTATCATACTCTGGCCCTTTAAGAACTTGAAAATAAGAAATGTAATAGTAGCTTCATATATAAATATAATCAATTAAAATAATTTGTGAAATAATTACAATATTCTTCACTTTTCTCCCCTTAGCAATCTGTCCCTTTTTGATTGACAGTTAGCTCAAATACATTTGTGTCCTTTGCCTAAATAATGTATTAGAGCTAACCAACCAACCAACTCTGACACAAAGCGGTATAAAGAGAGACAGATTGCTTAGAAGGGGAGAGTTCAGAGCCTAATGTTTAATCTATCAGATTTTGAAAGTTTATTGTTTCAATGAAATCCATTTTGTTTTTTGTGATAGTTCCCCCTTTATTGAAAGTAATCCCCAGATTAACTTTAAAGGGCACCTGTTGGCTGAAAATATTTTACGCAACCAAAGGTACAGGCTAATAGAGTCCGCACTCTGGATGGGGGTGACAGCAGTTTTTTTTTAAAAAAAATGTGCCCCCTGCCAGTGCTATGAGACCCACACCAGAAAGGAGTGGCCATGTTGGGGCACACACATGCAGTGAATGCCGCAACTTGCTCATTATGTGCATGGGTGTGATGTCAGAAAAGCATTTTGCGCATGCGCTATGTTCGACATGGCCACTCACACTGGGAGCAAGAATGTCCGAGCACTGGCGGGGACAGTTTTTTTTTAAAAAAAACTACTGTTGCTCCCAACAGGAATGCAGGCTCTATTAGCCCGCACCTTTTGTTGGGGGAAATATTTTCGGCAAATGCATGCCCTTTAAGTGTATTATATTGAAGGGACCTAGAAACTGTGAATATAAAGAATACACAGTATTGACATTCTGCTTGATGATTGTAACAGGAATAGTACTTAGAATTGTCCTGCCCAGCAAACATCCATATTCTAGCAAAAGTTACCAAGATGTAATTGTTTCGGGCTTTGTAATTTCATGATGATTGTTCCAGTTCACTAAGTGCAAAACATGTGGTATATTACTATACAAAACAAGATGAAGTGCTCTTGGTCTTGTAACAAAATCACTGTTTCTACAATCAACATCTGATTGCAAAACAGGCAGCCCTTGAGGTTCCAGTCGCTGATAACAGACCTGCATTTTTATTAGAAAAGATCAGAACGTTTTGTCAAGATTGGTGTCAACTTTCACAATGCCCTATAAATAATCCACAAGGCTAATAACAAGGTTTACCCATTATCTGAAAGTCCAACATCAGGTTCCAAGCATAACTACAGAGATGGTTATCTATACCATCTAAAACAGGGATCCCCAACCTTTTGAACCCGTCAGCAACATTCAGAAGTAAAAGGGGTTGGGGAGCAACACTAGCATGAGAAATGTTCTTGGGATGCCAAATAAGTGCTGTGATTGGTCATTTGATAGGACCTATGTGGATTGTCAACCTACATTGAGGCTCTGTTTGACAGTACACCTGGTTTTATACAACCAAAACTTGCCTCCAAGCCTGGAATTCAAAAATAAATAAAATAAATAAATTCAAAAATAAACTCCTGCTTTGAGGCCACTGGGAGCTACTTCCAAGGGATTGGAGAGCAACATGTTACTCACTGATCTAAAACATAGGTTCCCAAACTGTAGGGCTGGCACTTGGTGTCCCAAAGCAATAGATTGGGGACTGAGTCTGAAGAAAAATGAAGGTAAAATTTGGCGTGAACACTTGTGATTGATCCCTGATATTCCTGGAAGCGCAAGCTGAAGGGCTTAGTTACTAAAGTGGGATGGCTTATTCATCAATGTATTCATAATATGTAACATTTTTATGGGGTAGGCGGGGCCCTTGACCAAATATCAGACTTCTAAATAGGGCTGAACCCCAATCTCTGACTGCTGCAAGTTTTTTTCTTTGGAATATTTTTTCTTATAGTATATTAACCAAAGAAAATTAAAAAATAGGCTAATTTATTAGTTAGAAGGAAATAAGAAAGATAACGGCCCAGTGAAGAAATATGTTTTAGCCACCCCAGCCCAACTTCTATTATTCATGTAAAACCCATAACCTCCAGGCCAAGGGGCAAGGGCTGTAGGAAGGATTAGGGTGGAACATGAATAGGCTGGGGATAGAGCACTTTGCTTCAAGTGTATCAGGAGTCAACTTAGTTTAATTTAATTATGTAGCCCACCCTTGGTGCTATAGAAGTGTAGTAAAGTCAGGGGTTCTTTTCACTCTGGTGAATAGTCTTTGGAACACTGACAAATAAGTAGAGGACAAGAGATTTATTCAAAGCCAATAAACGTCTTTATTTATCCCAGGCATATTACTTCTTTTTTTTTTTTAAATTTGAAATTTTTATTGATTTACACCAATACAGTATAGACTGCAGAACGTAATGCAACAAAAAGACATCGGCTGAAGTAATAACAAGGAAGATAGCTACACAGCAGATCAATAAATGTAGTTTCCACATTTGAACCAGTAGCTAAAGAAAAGCTAAAGTGACTGTATCGTCAATTATAAAAGGGGGGATAGGGAAGAGAAGGGAAAGACAAAGAAAAAAAGGGGGAAAAGAAATAAAGAAAAGGAAGGAAGGTAGCAGAAATAGCAGTGTGTTCAACCAAAGAAGTACATTGAAGTGAAGGTAACGTGTCCTACACCGTCCAAGTGCAGTGCCTCATATCGCCATATTTGTCCCAAGCTAAAACAGTTCCAGGTAACGGGTCCATGGGTGCCACTCCAGCTCCTCCTCATAACTTCTGTCCAAAAGTCTGGCTCGAATGGACTCCATTGCTCTGATCCAATTAACTTTTATTATAAGGGTCTGTACCCCCGGTATTACCGGCTTTTTCCAATTAGCTGCCAGTAGAGATCTTGCTGCTGTAAGAATATGCGTGGCCAGTTTGTGTGAACTTTTCGAGTGAATTTCTGGGATTTTTATGCCTAAAAGGAAAGTGTGCGGGGAGGCTTGTATAGTGACATGGAAGACCTCTGAGAGCAAAGTGGCAACCGTCCCCCAAAATTCCCGGGCAACTGTGCATGTCCACCAAGTGTGTAAAAAGGATCCCTGTTCTCCGCAGCCTCTGAAACAGGTTGCATGGTTCGGGTTGCTGCTTAGTTTACTGATGCGTAACGGGGTATAGTACCACCGAAATATAATCTTATATGCTCTCTCGGCCGAGACTGCACAAATGGATGTCTTTCTGGCCATGTCCCATATGCAAGACCATGTTTTGTCCGAAATCGGAGAACCAAGGTCCTCCTCCCATTTCGTCATGTAGGGTTGGCGAGAAGTAGTGGTATCTGATGCAATGTTGCTATAGAGGCTGGTGATTAGATGAGTCGGGTACGATCGGTTGTGACAAATGGTTTCAAAATATGTTAGTGTAGTATTCGTGGCGGACTTAAGGGCAGTTTCCACGTAATGTCGGATTTGTAGATATCTGAAAAATTGTGAGTGTGGTATGTCATGTTTTTCTCTACATTGTTGAAACGAGAGCACTGTCTGGTCTGTCAGAAAGGCAGTAAGGGAAGTCAAATTTGCCTCTATCCATGGAGTAAAGTCAAGTGGAGAGCAACCCGGTGTGAAATCAGTATTGTGAAAAATGGTCCTGAATCTGGAATTAGAAGTACTCAAGCCTGACTTAATGGATACCGCATCCCAGAGATCTAAAGCCTGTTGTGACGTGGGTAGAATATTTAGGGAGGCACTTCTGGAGGCATTTGGTATCCAGAAAAGGTGAGCTAGCTGGAGAGGATAGATAAAGTGATTTTCAATTTCTTTCCAGGGTTCGCTGGTTGGGGCATGCACATGTATCATGGCCTCCAACCTGCTAGCTATATAGTATCGGTGTACGTTAGGGACCCCCAATCCCCCCATAGATTTCGGTTTAGTCATGATCTCCGCCTTGATTCTAGGTTTTTTGCCACTCCAAATAAAGTCTGATATCGACTTTTGGAGGGTACGAGCGGACTGTTCAGAGAAGTGTAATGGGAGTGTCCTAAACAGATACAACAATCGTGGTAGTAAGGTCATTTTGACTGCAGCAATCCTGCCAAACCAAGAGAGGTGGTAGGTGTGCCAAGTGAGTAAATCCCTCTTAAGTTTATCCAACAGCTTGGGGTAGTTGGCCTTGTATAATGTGTCATAAGATGAGGTCAGTTGTATCCCCAGGTACGTAATGGAGTTAGTCTCCCATTTGTAATCAAAATTGAGTTGTAGCAACTTTAGTTCTGAGTCTGACATTTTCAGCGGGAGTGCGTGCGATTTCGTGGGGTTGATTTTGTAGCCGGAGAGAGATCGGAGTGTGGATTAAGTTTGGCAAAGAGGTTTGAGGGGATGTAAGCGTAAGAAGGATGTCGTCAGCGAATAAATTAATCTTATGCATTTGTCCGCCTACTTGAAAGCCTTTGATGTCGGGGTTATTGCGGATGGCATGGGCTAGAGGTTCTAGAGATAGAGCGAACACCAAAGGTGATAGAGGGCATCCCTGCCTTGTCCCTCCCCTAATCTCGATATAGTCCGACTGGAGGCCCATGTTCACCACTCGGGCTGATGGAGCTGCGTAGAGTTGTTGAAATCCAGTAAGGAAAGGTTTCGGTATACGTATTTTCTCCAAGACCGCAAACATGTACCTCCAGTCCAACCTGTCAAACGCCTTTTGTGCATCAAGAGACAAGAGGAGGGAAGAAGTTTTCTCACTCGGGGCCAGACTTATTAAATTTATAGCCTTACGGATATTGTCAGCTGCTTGACGGCCTGGTACAAAACCTACTTGGTCTGGATGAATGAGCTGGGGGAGTGTTGTGGAGAGTCTATTAGCCAATATCTTGGCGAAAATCTTGACGTCGGTATTGATAAGGGAGATGGGTATATAGCTATCGCAATTTTGGGGATCTTTACCCGGTTTTAATATCATAATAATATTTGCTGTTTGCATGTGTCTTGTCAGGGGTGCACCCTCCATGAGAGCTCGAAAGAGCTCCTTTAAATGAGGTATGAGGTGAGTGGAGAATTTTTTATAGTATTTGACGGTAAAGCCGTCTGGGCCGGGCGCTTTATTCGGTTTAGAGCCTTTGATCACCGCCTCTATCTCATCAGACTCTATAGGCGGAGCTAGCAATTCCTGGGCTTCCGCAGTCAAAGGAGGGGGAGTCCAAGCTGACAAAAAATCCGAGCAACGTGCCATAGTTGCGTTCGAAGCTTTGTCTGCAGTGTATAAGTCGGCGTAGAAAGTGTGGAAAGACTTAAGAATATGTTGTGTATCTCTAGTTGTTGTCCCGTCCGAGGTTCGAATAGCATGTATGGTTTGTGAGGTCTGGAGGGCTTTGAGTTTGCGAGCTAGCATGGTGTGTGGCTTATTAGCGTATTCGTAGAATAAGCTTTTAGTTTTCTGCATGACATATGCTGCTCTATCCGAAAGTACTTGGACTAGTTGAGCTCTAGTGTTCTGTATGTTTTCGAGGCTTTCCCCGTTGGGGTTGCGTTTATGCGAAATAGCCAACTCATGTAGGTGAAGCGAAAGCTGTTGAATTTTGTCCTCCCTAATCCTTTTCAGTCGCGCGGCGTGCTTAAGCAGAATGCCAGGCATATTACTTCTGATGAAATCAGAGCTCTGCTCATAAATGAGTAGCACATAAATACAAGACAATCATGGGCCAGATTTGTGAACAGCTCACAAAGGCTCAGGCCTAGGGCAACAAAAATCTGGGAGCGGCATGCCACCCATTTGCAGCATGTGAACTGGGGACTGGGCTAGAAAATTTGAATTACAAGCTGCCAAGTTCCTAATTTTAAAAACTTGGCAGGCAGTTTTGACCCGGGCACCCCTTCCAAAACTTGGGCTGTCCGAGTCAATACCAGATCCATATGCTGGCTGTCTGGTCTGGTCACTGCTGGGTTCTAACCCCACTTGTTGGAGCCTTGAGCTGCTCAGCTAACTGAAATCCTGCCTGTATCTATTCCTGGAGTGATTATAACAAAGTTAATTATGACTAAACTTTTCCAAACTGGGCATGGGACCTGCCCAGACTCAATCTTGTACCCGCTTGGTAAGATCCAGGAAACGAGCCCTGAGCACGAAGGTGCTCTCCCTTTTATCTACTTAAATACTGCCGCCTACTGGTATTGAGATGTAGCTTAATGGGGATCTATCACAAAAATATAAGCTTCATCTTGCTGAAATAAGAAACTTTCTAAATATTATCAATTAAAAATTCTGTGCCATTTATGAAATAATTAAGTTATTATTCACTCTCTCCCTCTGAGCAACCTGTCTCTCTTCATTCTGTCTTCATGTAGTAGATGGAGCTAGTTTTTGATTGACAGATCTAATACATCCTTTGGGGGGGGGTTGCACCCTTAACCTAGGTGCTCACTTATTAAAAATAACTGGCTCTGAAGGAAATCCTGTTTCTCTGTGTGCAGGGTGTTTGCCAGGGTCTGTTATTTTGTTACCTTTAGTTTGTGCTGGAGTTGGTTATTTAAGTTATTCTGCTAAGAAAGGGAGCCCCCCTAAAAGACATTTTAAACCTACCTGTCAATCAAAATCTGACCTTAGCAAGAAGAGAGCATGAAGAGTGACATGTTGTGGAAAGTGAGACACTGAAGACTAACTTGATTATTTCTTAAATGACACAAACTGTTTAATTGATTGTATTAAGAAAGTATATTATTTCAGTGAGATGAATCTTATATTACATTTTCATTTTCGCGATAGATCCCCTTTAACTATCCTAAATTAATATAACCATTGAGCTTCAGGTCCCTATACTGTAGGTCCCTTATAGTTTTAGAATTGTGTTTAACCACATCCTTATGTTATTGTCTGTGCATCTTATTATTCCCTTCTGTCAAGTACAGGCATATTATATGCCTAAACAAACTAATCTGTGGCACTGACTAGTTTAGGGACTGGGATGAATAGCAAAGAAAAGGGATAAATGGTGGTTAAAAGGTACACACAGAGAGGCTGATAAAAGGTATAAAGTAGTGCAGAAACCATAAATAAGTGGAAAACAGACTGATCAGTGATACACAGTTAATGAATTTGAAGCAAACGAGGTGTATTAGCACCAAAAGGATTATTCTTAGCAGACTAGTATAATCCTATGGACCAGAAACTGGATATGTGAAACGTGGTAAAGCAGAATCAAATATAGAAATTGTGTATATACTTGCTTCTTTGCTATTGTGCTACAGAATATTGTCAGGCTAAATATATGTAAATAATAGATCTTTTGTGGCAGATGCTGCTATGCAAATAAACTGTGTACACAAAGAATTGACCCTGGTGCCCCATTTAAATCTCTCCCAGTCAGGGGGCAAGTGAAGCGGTTGGAATAGAGTACAGGCTCATAGAGGAGAGGCACGTCCAGGCACCTGTGGCTACTGCTGCTCAGTTGTGGCAACTTGGTTTCTCACTGACTGAAGGTGACAATGCCCAAAATAGGTTGGCAACTTGACTTGGGCTTAAAGCTGCATCTGTGATATAACAGCTGAGGCTGCAGCCAAGTCACACACAGAGCAGGGAGCAGTTCTCGCACTCAGTGAAAGTACAATTGTGTAGATAGATCATGGCCAATCAGTTGTGCTCCTTCCTGTGCAGCCAAATACAAGTGTCCGTGTAACCTCTGGGCTTTGCCTCCCACTGCTCATCCCTGACTCCCAGCACCTGACTCCCAGCACCCAGCACAGCTCAGTCATCTCCAAGACAGCAGCTGCAAGACCCGCCCCTTCCCCCCATCATCATTAGCAAATATTACCCTAAACACTTGCTCTTTACCTCCCTTCTCCCTCCAGGCATTGGAGAGGGCGGCTGTCAATCAGGCGGCACCCCGGCGCGGCTCAGCAGCAGAGCGAGAGCGACGAGCAGACAAGCCGAGGGGAGAGATGGAGGAGGAGATGCAGCCGGCAGAGGAGGGGCCCTGCCTCCCAAAAATCTACAAGCAGAGGAGCCCCTATAGCGTCCTCAAAACCTTCCCCAACAAGAAGTCTCTGAGCAGAAGGTACGACCGACCCACCATGGTGGAGATCCCACATCTGGGGGCGCCGCAGCAGCAACGCGCACACTTCCAGCAGCAGCAGCAGCAGCATCCGACCTCCATCAGCAACAGCGAGCAACAGCCGCATCACTACCAGCAGCAGGCGCACAGCTCCTATCAGAACGGGCCCAGCAGGGCAGCCACGTCCACCACCTCCCAGTGCCAACAGAGAGCCGGGGGGGTCGCCGGGCATCTGGGCTCCTCCAACAGGTTCTGCCAACAGCCGACCCCCGGCCACAGCAACCCAGAACTCAGTGCAGGCAAGTAGCTGTCACTACTTCACCCTTACTCTTCACCCTTACTCTTCACCCTTACACTTCACCCTTACTCTTCACCCTTACACTTCACCCTTACACTTCACCCTTACTCTTCACCTTTACTCTTCACCTTTACTCTTCACCCTTACTCTTCACCCTTACACTTCACCCTTACACTTCACCCTTACTCTTCACCTTTACTCTTCACCTTTACTCTTCACCCTTACTCTTCACCCTTACTCTTCACCCTTACTCTTCACCTTTACTCTTCACCTTTACTCTTCACCCTTACTCTTCACCCTTACGCTTCACCTTTACTCTTCACCCTTACTCTTCACCCTTACTCTTCACCCTTACTCTTCACCCTTACTCTTCACCCTTACTCTTCACCCTTACTCTTCACCCTTACACTTCATCCTTACTCTTCACCCTTACTCTTCACCCTTACTCTTCACCCTTACACTTCACCTTTACTCTTCATCCTTACTCTTCACCCTTACTCTTCACCCTTACTCTTCACCTTTACTCTTCACCCTTACGCTTCACCTTTACTCTTCACCTTTACTCTTCACCTTTACTCTTCACCTTTACTCTTCACCTTTACTCTTCACCTTTACTCTTCACCTTTACTCTTCACCCTTACTCTTCACCCTTACTCTTCACCCTTACACTTCACCCTTACTCTTCACCTTTACTCTTCACCCTTACTCTTCACCCTTACTCTTCACCTTTACTCTTCACCTTTACTCTTCACCCTTACTCTTCACCCTTACTCTTCACCTTTACTCTTCACCTTTACTCTTCACCCTTACTCTTCACCCTTACGCTTCACCTTTACTCTTCACCCTTACTCTTCACCCTTACTCTTCACCCTTACTCTTCACCCTTACTCTTCACCCTTACTCTTCACCCTTACACTTCACCTTTACTCTTCATCCTTACTCTTCACCCTTACTCTTCACCCTTACTCTTCACCCTTACACTTCACCTTTACTCTTCATCCTTACTCTTCACCCTTACTCTTCACCCTTACTCTTCACCTTTACTCTTCACCCTTACTCTTCACCTTTACTCTTCACCTTTACTCTTCACCTTTACACTTCACCTTTACTCTTCACCTTTACTCTTCACCTTTACTCTTCACCTTTACTCTTCACCCTTACTCTTCACCCTTACTCTTCACCTTTACTCTTCACCTTTACTCTTCACCTTTACTCTTCACCTTTACTCTTCACCTTTACTCTTCACCTTTACTCTTCACCCTTACTCTTCAACCTTACTCTTCACCCTTACGCTTCACCCTTACTCTTCACCCTTACTCTTCACCCTTACTCTTCACCCTTACTCTTCACCCTTACTCTTCACCCTTACGCTTCACCTTTACTCTTCACCCTTACTATTCATCATGCCCTGGGACTTCTTCACAGGGGGTAACTGTGCTCAAATGGCTTTTTTTATTTATTTTAATAAATACATATCTAAAGGCAGGAGTCCATACTCTTATGTGTGAACTTTATCCTGTGTATGTGTAACTTTATTCAGTTGGTAACAGTCCAGGCAGGCTGTTGAACAGCACATGCAGCACAATACATTGAGTAAAGAGTAACCCATATCCAGCCTGCAGCTTCTCCAGCATCGCAAGGGTTACAGTTTGGGTCACAAGACCCAGGGATGCCCAAGCTGTAACTGAACTGTAACTCCCAGCAGCCTTTGCTCTGTTCTGTATCTTTTGTATCAGAGAAGCCCAGTCTATTGCCCCGCAGCTGTTACACTACAACCCACAGTGCCTATAAATATCCTATTTAGCTATTGAGGCATATAAACAGTTTGATATCAGGCCATCCACACTTCAGACTGCAGAACTCACCCTTTACTTTAATTAGCTGAGCTGCTGGAGGAATGCTGGGAGTTGTAGTTCTGTAATGAATGAAGTTTGTCTCTTAGAACACACAAATTATTCTTAGATCTGCTTAGAAACAAAGGAACTGGTGTATAAATGAAATCTAACACCTACTGGTTTAGGATTGTATAGCAGCAAATGCTGGTTACCATTATATTAACTCTGTCTGTAATATCCCATATTAAGGGGGGGATCACTATACCCTTGGGCCACTCAGACACAGAGAGCATCTCACTGCTTGTCAGTAACATATATGGCATATAACATATGAGCTGAATGCTGAAAAATAAAGAACAAGGTGGGCTCCATAGGAGACCAGTGAGTTCAATTCCTGTTATTCCTCTGCTGCTCCACCTGTGGGACAGTCCCAGGGTTTGAATAAGGTGAAGGGTATTTCTTAAAGATGAGCCCCCAGGGTATAAACCAAGTTCTTATGATTTCCCCTTTGTTCTTAAGATGATCTGTTTATTTGGAATAATGTATTCTGCAGCTATCCTGTGTATTGGGAGCATTATTCTTGCCGGCGTGTAATTTGTGCGCGCTGAAATATATATGTTCATCCCCACTGCGAGTAACAGGAGACCATAAAAGTGAAATATGTGTTGTGTGTTCTGTTCTGTCTGAATGAATAGGGACCCAAGCGCAATAAAGTCTCACATCTGGCACGAGCTGTTAAAAAAAACATGGGATAATTGTTCTAATACTGTATATTATTGTAATAATACTGTGCCTTGATGTATTAATACTGTGCATGACTTTAATAATATTGTACACTTATGTAATAATATTGTATATATATTACCCTCATTTTGTTTCTGATGCATTTTTTGGCACTTAGTGTTCAGTTCATATTCTTGTGCTGGATTATCATTACTATATGGCACTAAATTGTGGGGTTGTAGGAATGGGGGCAAAGTACCAGATAGGTTACCCCCTTAACTATAGCATAACTGTCTTTTTATGCACCTGATCTGAGAATATGACTGTGCAAGATTTAAATAAACATATACAGGTATGGGGTCTGTTATCCAGAAACCTGCTATCCAGTAAGATCTGGATTACATGAAGGCCATCTTCCATAGACTCCATTTAAATTAAATAATTCCAATTTCTTTCAAACTCTTAGTCAAACCACTGCCTGGTTGCTAGGGTAATTGGGACCCTAGCAACCAGATAGCTACTGAAATTTTAACTGGACAGCTGCTGGACAAAAAGATAAATAATTCCAAAACCCAAAAATTATTAAAAAAAAAAAACAATTGCAAATTGTTTTAGGGTAAAGGTACACTGGGCGATTCGAGTTGGCGGCGACCAATCTTCCTGAACGCCTTACCTCACTCTGCGCTGGCTAAAATGAAAAATCTACGGCAATATTCACATGTGGCGATTCGTATTCTAAAGTCGCCCGAAGTTGCCTCACGAGGAAACTTTGGGCGACTTCTGATAGCGAATTGACGCGTGTGATTAGCGCCAGAGATTTTTCATTTTAGCCAGCGCAGAATGAACCAGTAATAAGCAAATTGTCAGTATTGCAGTGGATCCTGGACGGCAACAGCCAAAAATGAATACTCTTTGAGGCTACAATTTTATTGTAATTGTTACTTGTTATTACGTATCTTTTTATTCAGGCCTCTCTCCTAATCATCTTTCAAACTCTTATTCAAACCACTGCCTGGTTGCTAGGGTCATTTGGACCTTAGCAACCAGATAGCTGCTGAAATTCTAACTGGAGAGCTGCTGGACAAAAAGCTAAATAATTTCAAACCCAAAATGTATTAAAAAACGAAAAACCAATTGCAAATTGTCTTAAGGTCCCCATAGACGCGGTGATTCTTCTTTGGTGAACGACTGATTTCAGCGCAGTCTGACCAGTCCGTCAAATTATCGTGCGGTTAGTGGGATTCGAACGATCGTACATCTTACGATTTTTCGGCCGACATCTGTCAGAAAATTGATCGGCCAGGTTAAAAATCTTTATTGGTCCCAGTGAAATCTATTGCAGGGCCAAGCAGGCAGCTACCCTTCAGTTTTGCTGGCAATATCGCCTGAAATGGTCTTTTTAGCTGATAGACACATCGTACATTTAAACGATCATTTCGAGATAATCGTGGTCTCACGATAAGATTGGATCTTTTAAAAATCTTTACATCTATGGCCAGCTTTAGACTATTTCTCTCTACACCATACTAAAAGTTAATTCAAAGGTGAACAAACCATTTAAAGAGTTGACTTCCAATTCTTTAACTTTCTCCAAGCCATACAATATGCCAGGAAGGTTTTCCAACAAATCACTGATCCAGATTTATCTTTTGTGATAATTGTACATTTCCAGCCAGAAGATATTAATAACTGGGTGAAGGCAGCTTCTCTCTGTTGACATCTCGAGCAGGTACAGGTATCTAATAAGCCCCAATTTTTAAAAGGTCATAATGTGGTTAGATAAGAGTGGTGCACATTTGTAAGGCCATGATTTGGTATTTACTGGAAGGAATTATTTCCATGGCGAGTTGAGTTTGAGAACATCAGATATGGAAGTTGTAGTCAGTCCATTTCCCAAGAAAGTTGTCCCTGTTAGGGCTCTTACACATGAGCGTTTTTACCTGCGCTCCCCTGCGTTCCGTTTTTCGGCGTTCAGCCGCAGGGGAGCGCAGGAATAGACGCATTACATTATTTCAAATGGGGCTGTACTCACACAGGCGCGTGTAGGCGTCGAACGCAGGAAAAATGCAGCATGTTGCGTCTCAACCTGCGTTCGGCGCCTACATGCGCCTGTGTGAGTACAGCCCCATTTGAAATAATGAAATGCGTCTATTCCTGCGCTCCCCTGCGGCTGAACGCCGAAAAACGGAACGCAGGGGAGCGCAGGTAAAAACGCTCATGTGTAAGAGCCCTTACTGTTGCCTAGGTGTGTTATGATAAGCTTGGACATTTGCGCTATAGTTTGGATACTGGTTTTCTTTCTGTATGAGGTTCAGATAATTAGATAAATCTTGATCAGTCATATGGTGGCGTAATGTATGGTTTGCAGAAAGTAAAGCGTGAGTAATCCTCTAATGCAGTGGATGTCATTTTGTATTCATTGTGTAACTTTAGGAGTATTGAGTCTATACTGTACTATTCTCTATATGGTGTGTGAGTGTGTGTAAATGATGCTTTCGCCTTTTCAGTTTTTGTCAACTCATTAGGTTGGGAATAAAGAACCCTTCTCCCCATTTTCCACTCATTGTATTTTTTATGTGGAAAATAAAGCTGTGGGACAGTCAACTCCACAGCCCCTTCCCCACTTAACCTGCACCCTTCCCATTCCATCATTGTTCTGGTTTGGATAGAAGCGTTTTGAATGCACAATGGACTGTAAATTGAAAGGTTTTTGGAAAGTGAACTTACCCAAAACCCCTTTCTAGTAAATGGGTCCTCGAAGTCCAAGTGGGTAAATATTAGCAAATATGTCGGATGAATGTTGGGAAGAGTGGTTTGCAGAGCAGATTGACACAATACCACTTCAGCCAGTGAGCGCCACATTAACCCTTGCGATGTACATTGGACCTTTGACCTGCTCAGTAACAATATAACCATGTGCAAATCAATTAGGGGCCTAATGCAGCTCATCAATTATGGTATTTAGCAACATCATGATATAATAAACCAATAAATGTTTCATTTAAAAATTCCAAGACTAATGTTTTTGCTTCCTCTTGTACTGAACGGTGAAATATATCAGAGCCATCTGAGGGAAAATCACATTAATCACTGCCATGGGATGCACTGCTTACCCATTATCATTCAAGCACTAATGGAGTTTGGAATTGATGCTATGGCTAAGAAGATTTGTTGTGCTAGGTATAAAGGGTTAAGCATGCCCAAGATTTCAATTATGCCTGACTGACTCTGCAGTGATGGATAATCAGAAAAGGAAGATCGACACACAGGGTGGAACTGATGTTCTAGGCCTTTGTGCTTCTTTTGTGAAGGATTACTAAAAAGCTGTACTGGCAATAACAACAGACACAACAACATATACAGCAGGCCCAACATTAGCCAACATATTTGCAGCACTTGCTCACGGTTCTTCTCTCTGTGTATACTTACATTCATATGAAAACGTTTGGGAACCCCCTCTTAATTCTTTGGAGTTTTGTTTATCATTGGCTGAGCTTTCAAAGTAGCAACTTCTTTTAATATATAACATGCCTTATGGAAACAATAGTATTTCAGCCGTAAAGTTTATTTGATTAACAGAAAATATGCAATATGCATCATAAAAAAATGAGACATGTGCATAAATTTGGGCACCCCAACAGAGATATTACATCAATACTTAGTTGAACCTCCTTTTGCAAATGTAACAGCCTCTAGACGCCTCCTATAGCCTATGATGAGTGTCTGGATTCTGGATGGCGGTATTTTTGACATTCGTTCATACAAAATCTCTCCAGTTCAGTTAAATTTGATGGCTGCCGAGCATGGACAGTCTGCTTCAAATCATCCAATAGATTTTCCATGATACTCAAGTTGGGGGACTGTGATGGCCATTCCAAAATATTGTACTTCTCCCTCTGCATAAATGCCTTTGTAGATTTCCAAGTGTGTTTAGGGTCATTGTCTTGTTGGAATATCCAACCCCTGCGTAACTTCAACTTTGTGACTGATGCTTGAACATTATCCTGAAGAATTTGTTGATATTGGGTTGAACTCATCCGACCCTTGACTTTAACAAGGGCCCCAGTCCCTGAACTCGCCACACAGCCCCACAGCATGATGGAACCTCCACCAAACTTGATAGTAGGTAGCAGGTGTTTTTCTTGGAATTGAGTGTTCTTCTTCAGCCATGCAAAGTGCTTTTTGTTATGACCAAATAACTCAATTTTTGCCTCATCAGTTCAAAGCACTTTGTTCTAAAATGACTGTGGCTTGTCTAATGAGCTTTGCATACAACAAGCGACTCTGTTTGTGGCGTGATTGCAGAAAGGGCTTCTTTCTCATCTCCCTGCCATACAGATGTTCTTTGTGCAAATTGCTCTGAATTGTAGAACGATGTACAGATACACCATCTGCAGCAAGATGTTCTTGCAGGTCTTTGGAGGTGATCTTTGGGTTGTCTGTAACCATTCTCACAATCCTCCGCATATGCCACTCTTGTATTTTTCTTGGCCTACCAGACCTGGGTTTTACAGCAACTGTGCCTGTGGCCTTCCATTTTGCTTACAGTTGAAATTGACAGTTTAAACCTCTGAGATAGCTTTTTGTAGCCTTCCCCTAAACCATGATACTGAACAATCCCCGTTTTCAGATCTTTTGAGCATTCCATGCTGTCACTCTTCAGAAAAGAGTCAAACAGAAGCACAACTTGCAATTGGCCACCTTAAATAAATCTTCTCATGATTGGACACACCTGCCTATGAAGTTCAAGGCTTAACAAGCTAATCCAACCAATTTGGTGTTGCCATTAATCAGTATTGAGCAGTTACATGCATTCAAATTAGGAAAATTACACAGCCAGTTTTTCACATTTGATTTAATTTCATACAACTGAATACTGCTTCACTAAAAATATTTCTTCAGAAAACACCCCAGTACTCAGATGTTTCTGGGAAATGAAAGACATACCACAGTTATCGTTTTTGCTGAAAGAGGAGTAAATTATTATGCAGGCTGAGAGAGGTTCCCAAACGTTTTCATATGACTGTATATGTTCATAAAGATAGACAAAGATCATGTCCCCTTGCAAGTGCCTCTTCCCCAGAGAAAACAGACCCAAACTTAAGGGTACTAGCACATAGGGTGCATTTGGGTGCTCAAAGGTTCAAAATCCCCGTCCCCCTTGATTTTAAGAAGTGCTTCTTCAAGAGCTTCTCAGCCAATAGTAGCCTAGAAATGTGGCAGGCCATAGGGCTCAATTATGTCTGCAAGTGCAGTGAGGAAAGTACAATTTTTGTCCCATAATGCAGTGTCCTGACCCCATTTGCCATTCACGATTCCCACCTTTAACTTTCCCGTCCTGTGCTCAGAATGGGGCAGAGAGTGCAGGAGCGCTAGTGGAGAGAGCATAATCAACACAGAATTTTAACAGTAAAAAAAATAGAAATTCTGCTCTTAAAGGTACTAGGGTCAACATTGTGCTGCCCCTCAAGATCCACATGGCAAAAGCTCCCTGCTGAATATTTTGATAAAAGTTAGACAGTTTCAAGGAATTTCTGACAAATGCTATGTATAAATGAGAAATCCACTCAAGGTCACTGTACAAGCAGATCTTTGTTTTGCCCACCAGTAATCTGGGCTAAACCATGCTATTCCAATTTTTTGGACCTCAAGCCAATGCCAATGATGGGATCATACTCCAGGCCTGTGAATAGTTGTTAGGAGGTAATCAGGGCCAGGCCAAGCCGGCTGGGCACCCTAGGCAGCCTGGTCAGGCATTTTGCCCACCTCCTACACTTTGTTCCCCCGACAGTAAGGAGCAACAGAAAAGAAGAGCGGTGGTGGGGGGATACAAGGGCCTAGACTAGGGGTAGGCGACAGAAGAGATACGTGCATGGTGCCCCCCAACTGTTGATCTTCAGGCCTTCTTCTGCCTACCCCTAGTTCCAGCCACAGAGATATCAACACCCACCATGTCTGGATAGATAAAGTTGGCAGCTTTTATTGGCCAACGTATAGCCATCTTAATTTGGTTTGAAATTGCATTTAATACACAAGAGCCATGAATATCTTGTAAATTATATCCTTATAAACGGTGCTTAGTGATGCCATCGGTTACAACCAGAGCTTAGTAATGTCATTTCTGTCACAAGATTTACTGAAACTTGTGTATTATAATAAATAAAGTACCCGCTTTTGCAAAATATGAGGATATTAGAAGTCTCCTCTGTGTTCCACGACCTGTATATAAACACAGGGCAATGTTGAACATATATATCATTATTTGACAGCATTATTGTTATCATATATTTATATAGTAGTGCTTTTTAATGCATCACTCACATCAGTGAGAAGCTTACAGTCTAAGGTCCCTATAATAAATATGGTGGCTGCAGGAAGGGGCTTATTAAATAAATGGTGCTAAAATCACAAGCTGTCATCCGTACAATAAAACTGTGCATTGTGGCATTTGTTATGTATCTGAAAGAACAAAGGTATTGTCTGAGACAGCCATCCGTTTGTAGGGCACAATTTATATTCGGCTGTAGAATCCATTACCAGTCACAATATGCGTGCGTTTTACACTGTGCTTAGTTGTCATGTCTGGTTAGCCCCGTGGCTGGCTGCGAGCACGGCAATTTGTTAATGTTCAATTCTCGGCAGACAGCTTAGAGTTAACGCGGGGAGATTTTGTTGCACGACCCAAATGTGGCATCAGGAAATGGGAACTGCATCTTAAAGCAGCGCACAATCAAAAATGAATTACAATAAATCCTATATAATTGCATAGGTCATTCTCTTTAATGAGATTTTATTAACCTGACTGTCAAGCTTTTGAGTCAGGCAGATATTTTATCTTCTTCAACTGATAAAAGTGTCAGCTATAAACCATCGTATAAATATTCATAAATCTACACATCTGTGGCAGCCTATCAGCATCATTCTTTTGGACATTAAAAGCATTCTAATTACTTTCTGTCTCGCGGAGCTGCCATCCTGTGTGCTTGGCAGGCATGATTGCTTTTGTTTGCAATCACAAATAGCTCTAACCTATTTCTTCTGCTTGGAGTTCAGAAAATATTCAGGGCTTGACTGATCTGCTAGATAATTTTTTTTTTTTTTTGCCTTTCGAATGCTCCAGACGTACTTATTATCTCTGCTAATTCTGTGTAGCTGTTCAGTATATTCTAAATACAGTTCTGTAACTGGGATTTTTTGGTTTCTAACTACAAGTCCCAGCATCCCTAGCCAACAGACTACGGCAGGGCCTAACGTGCAATTTTGCAGCTCTTTACATGTAGCCATTTTATGCATCGGGTTTAATGGAAAAAAACATTTATTTGTCTGGAATACAAAGGCCATCTGTACCCCTTCCTACAGTTCACAGTGTAATTCAAATACTTCTGCATTTGACTCATGGGGTGCTAACTTCCTTTATTATTATTTTTTAGTTATGTAGCACTGTCATATTTCGCAGCGATTTACCGTGGAGCTTACAATCTAAGGTCACGTTCGCACCCATAATGGTCATTTTTATTAGTAGTCAGTTAACCTGCCTTTTTGATTTTGGTGTGTTGGAGGAAAGCCTACAAAAGCTGCCATGCCACCACTAAAAGACAGCCTTAAAGAGAACTGGAGCCAGTACAGACGGTTTGGGCTGCTGTATTTAGGAAATTATACAGTAGCTCTATGAACTGAAGCAAACTACTTACCCATTACAAAAATGGTCTGTTCTACAGGGTCCCTGCCGCTCAAAGTAACCAAAATCAGACCGATTTCCATTACCTTTGAGGCTACTTCCACTATGGCAATAAAGGGTTATGGCACAGTCAGTTTTTAAGTGGTGAAGATCATGCAGAAGAAAGAATAATATTCAGTAGGGCTCATATCCTATTCCATGTGTTTGTGTCCTGGTAAGTGATTGGCAAATTTAGTTTCCATCTGAACCCAAAGCTTCAACCCATATGAAACAACATCTTTACTCTTTCAGTTTACTTCAGTTTATGTATTTCTGTGTATCTTCAGTTTATGTATTTCTGTGTATGAGTGTTAGCCAGTAGCAAAAATAACAAATTAAAAAACAAACAAATACAAAAAGTATTGTAGAAGTGATACCTATATTGGCTAACAATAAAAATACATTGCAAGCGTTGGGAGCACAAAGGCCCCTTCGTCAGGCAATTTAGTTAGCCAGTATAGGTATCACTTCTACAATACTTTTTGTATTTGTTTGTTTTTTAATTTGTTATTTTTGCTACTGGCTAACACTCATACACAGACTTTTTGTATTTTTTTGTATTTTTGTATTTGTTTGTTTTTTTAATTTATTTGTGTATGAGCATAAACCTCTGCTCCTTGAATATATGATCCTAGACAAGAGGATGATTAACAGTTTTTACCATGAGGCGGGAAGGACCAAATGGTCCCAGCCCAACTATTTAATATGATTTAGAGCTCCTCCAGACTGTGCTATGATAATCATGCTAAGGACCTTTGGCACCAAGGTAATCTGTCCAATGATTATGAAGATTACCCAGCAGCCACTTGAGAACTGAAAAAATGCAACATGGCAGGCAGCAGCTGACATTAGTCTGCATATATGTTCGGGGGACATAAGTAAGACAAATGTAGAAAAAAAACTTAAATCTTAAATGAATCTATATTGCGTTGGTATAGTACACAGCAACCACTATCTGGTTGATTCATATTTATGATCATCATCCGGAAATCAGTCCCATCATGTCCCATAAAATGTTTTACTCATATGATTTAGAATGGTAACCAAGACCTAACCCACAGGCCAACAAACAAACAGCATCTGTGCATCATTTGACCCTCAAATAGACCAGCAACAGAAATGGGCTTTTGGCAATATACCCAATTTTCTTTATAAGATTTCTGGACAAACTGGCCTTGCAGTGTAAGAGGTGAACTGTATGCACTTGCCCTTCAGAATTCTAGTGATTGTGCTAAATTTAACCACTGGCACAGTTGTGATGTGCTGTTATATAAACGATGCGTCAGTTAAATCTTATCTGTCTCTGCATAAGAAACTCATTTTCAGGCTCTGTATAGAATAACAAGCCTGCCATCAGACTAACCCAATCCGTAGTAATGCACTTTCAGAATGGCGTCCAGTTGGGAATATTTATTTTTTTCGATAGTGCTTTGCAAATACTAATTCTCTGCTGATTTTATAAAGTGGCATAGAAAGGTACTAGACAGTTATTTATGTAATGCCTGAGTACAAATAAACATCAATTAACCTAATGAAAATGAATGCTTGCTTAGCCAAAGTGCTCACTCCAACACCGAATGGGGAGATTCTCAGTTCCCATATCTCTGGCGAATGTGTGAGAATAGAACTTGGCACTTAATCATCTCTATAGAATGGAGGAGGCACATGTATTATGCATCTCTTCTCAATGTGTTTAGTTTTACTGTTTATAAGAAAATAAGGCCAGCACCATGCAGCTCTGCAGAACAAGGGAAAGCATGCACCCGTATAGGTATGCATATCGATAAGAGTAGGCAATCATTAGCCTCCAGGGTGCAGCATAGGAATACAGAAACGGAGACCAGAAAACAGAGACCAGAATATGGGGCCTAATAAAGGAAATGTCTGTGTCCACATTGATTTTGTTCTGAGTATGCTCCATCACCACCACTTTCATCCCCATACTGTATAGCAGTAACCCAAAGCAACCAATAAGATGTTTGCTGTTAAACAGGTGACCAGTAAATTCTACCTGCTGATTGGTTTCTATGGGGGTTGCTGCCCCTGGGCAAACTTGGTGCCATTTATTACATAATCCCCTTGGTGTTTCATGGCACTTGACATCAGCATTCAGAGGCAGAGGTGCTAGATCATGGGTGGAAGTATAAACTGTACAAACGGTGTAATGCTTGTGTGATATTTTTGTAGGTCTAAGTGTGCTTCAGGTCTAGTAACCCATAGCAACTAGACCGTAAATGCGTAGTAAATGCTACATTCATTGTTATTGGTTAATAGAATTAGTACAGACGTTGCTCCTGTTATTACATATACTTCTTTATTGATGGTTGTTGAATGAAAACTCCCAGCATCCCACTGACAGCCAAAGGGGCCCCAAAACTCCTTTAAAGGAATTGTTCAGTGTAAAAATAAAAACTGGGTAAATAGATAGGCTGTGCAATATAAAACATGTTTCTAATATAGTTAGTTAGACAAAAATGTAATGTACAGTATAAAGCCTGGAATGACTGATAACATTATAGCCAGAACACTAATTCCTGCTTTGCAGTTCTCTTGGTTTCCACTAATTGATTACAAGGCAGTTACCAATCAGTGACTAGAGGGGGGGGCACATGGGTCATAACTGTTGCTTTTAAATCTGAGCTGAATGCTGAGGATCAATTGCAAACTCACTGAACAGTTATGTCCCATGTGGCCCCCCTTCAAGTCGCTGACTAACTCAGAGTTAGAGAGCTGAAAAGCAGGAAGTAGTGTTCTAGCTATTAATTTGGACATTCATTCGCTCCAGCCTTTATACATTACATTTTTGACTTACTATATTAGAAACATTTTTTATTTTGCACAGCCTATCTATTTACACAGTTTTTATTTTTACAATGAACTGTTCCTTTAAAGCATGTAAGAATCTCCTGCAGCACTTCCATATAATATGTCTACAGAGGTTGCTCCTTGATGTATAAATCAAATGTGAAATCTGATCAATAAATTCCTTGCTGCAGATGGAGAGGGTAAAGCTGCAGATCCACCCTGCATATTCATCTTTCTTATTTCCCCTTGCGCTAAATCATCCAGTTATCCCACTTGCATTGAATCCACCCGAGCTTTCTTTTTACATCTTGCTAAATGCACAACATGCAACATATTTCCTTGCTCCCGTAAGCTGCCCTGGATAAAAGCATGAAATGAAATATTATCTGCGCTGCCACAGGAAGCAAATATTTCATCTTACATTCTCTCTGTGCGTTGCATTTGTCAGTCTGATCTCTGATTATGTATTTGAGATTAAAGCTGCTTGGAATTGCAGCACATCCGCATGAGCGTCTCTCTGTACTCAATTGCACTTATACACTTCAGCTCTCATTGTGTTTCCTAGTTTAGCATTATTGTGCATTTATTCTTATGATTCAGAAACATCAAGCTTAAGCCTGGGAAGTTGCAGGCTGTGAAGCTTGTGGACATCCATGTTGCCAGCTCTCTGCTATTTTGCCCCCTAGTCCATGTCATTAGGCTAAAGCTGGCTATAGACTCAAAGATAAAGTTGCACCAAAATTAGTTTTGTATGATTTTTGGACAGTGTGTGGATTGTCCTGACATTTTTTGTACCATGGCAATCGGTCTGTTAGTCGATCGGACAGGTTAGAAGTTTTCTGTCAGCTAAAAATAATTGATATCAATGGGTGACTGTCACTAGTATCTGTCGGACATAACTGTCTTACAATTGCTGTCATGGCCAGAACATCGTCTGATTTGTTATTTTACTACTTTATTTAATCTGAATGGTTAGTTGAAGATCAGAATATGTCGGATATGAGGCTAAAATCTGCACGTCTATGGCCAGCTTTATGATATGTTTTGGATTGTCACACTCCTCTTGGGGGAGATCGAGATGTTTACAGTATACAATGCTACCCTAGAGCTCACTCTCCTGAGACTCCTTATCTCTCAGCTGGATAACTCCTAGCTCTCATCTGCCAAGGTGAACTCCACTGTTCTAACACCAAGTTGCCTATCCAAATGTTGTTTAATGAGAAGCCTTTCACCTGGGCTCTTCTTTTGAATTTAGTATTTATACGTCATATACTTTATATCTATTTCCTTTCAACTGGGATTTTTTGAAGTGCTGTAGGCCAACCAGGGCTCTGCCCCAAATACCTAGTGAGTGATGTGTATCCACTATGCTCTGTCCCTCTCTGACCTCTTCTTTAAGAAACCACAGGGAAAGCTTTGGTGGAACCTGGAGGAAAGGGACCAACCCTAGCCACGAGGCAAAGCAGGTACTGAAGACTTTGCCCCTTTGTGCTTTATTGCCAGGGAGTCTGGATAAAGGAGCCTTCCCTAGCTTTAGTGAAGCAAACCTGAACAATTCTGCAGCGCCATGAGGCCTCAGGATTTAGGAGATGTTGGAGGGTTTATTGGAACTTGGCCTTATCAGTTCAACCCTTTCATCATCTAAAGAGGCTTGGATCAACTGCTGGACAATCCTCCACCTTTTGCTTTTAGATTCCCTGGTCCATGCTGCCATCTATCAACTGGAACTTGTAATAATGCCTAACCAAAATAAAATCCACTTATGTATTTTATAACCATCAAAAAATACACTTGTATATATTATTTTTGCTTCTTACAAGAGGGCTAATAACTTGGAATGGGAAACGCAGAAAGGAAAAATGGCTGTGATTTTATAAAGTCTCTCTATGATCTAGGAAGCTGATACAGAAGATATTATATAAAAACCAACAAACTGGCTATCTGACCAACCGGTTGATTTCCTTTTCCTTGCACAATGCCCATTTATACCACTAACTGGCTGCCCTGGGTCCATCCCAAGAAGAGAAAAAGTCTGAGCTGTGCCTCTGCTGGGAGACAAACAGACATGTATTTGGCTACTTTATTTGAAGGACATTTTACTATTTTAATTTCTGTGCCCACTAATTTTTTTTCCTGTCTGTGTGCCATATTCTGCCTTCCCTATGCTCCCTGTGTGTACCATACTCTGCTTGCCCTATGGTCCTTGTGTTCCATACTCTGCCTGCCCTATGCTCCCTGTTTGAGCCATACTCTACCCGTCCAACTCTGCCTGTGTGTGCCATACTCTGCAAGCCCTATGCTTCCTGAGTTTGTCAAACTCTGCCTGCCCTACTCTGCCTGTGTGTGTCCTACTCTGCCTGCACTTTGCTCCCTGGGTGTGCCATACTCTGCCTGTCCTGCTCTACCAATGGAATGTGAGCCTAGTAAGGTTTGTTAGCATTTGGAAATTGTTGTTAGGGGGCTGTGCTGTGTTGTTCACTGTGAGAATGAAGCATATGGATTTAAGGGTACTGTATGTCTTCATATTACTTAATAGACTTACGCAATAGACTCACATATGAGTGGTGAGTGATAGCCCTGCAAAGAGCACCAACCATTTGTTTTTTTGGTGTGCTACCACCATTAATGTGGACACGATCTTAAAAGTTATTTTGGTAACATGGGTGTGATTTAAAGTGGGTGTGGATTAAAAACAGGGAGTGGTTTCCATTATGGGCCCTCCACCACGGTAGGTCTGAAAGATTCCAGCCCTCGGTACCACAGAAGTTGTACAGCACTGCTCTAGATAAACACCACCCTCCCCAAGTCTGTTCATTCCCCCAATCAAACCGATGGTAGGTGGTGGAAAAAGGAGAGATCGACCTGGATCTCTTCATATCTAGACGCATGGGAGAATGACAGAGAAGTTCTTCTTCACAGCACCAGCAACTTATACAGCACAAAAATAAATGAACAAAGCCAACACATTCAGGGCTGGGCCCAAGGTCGGGGACCACAGAATTTAGAAGCCAAGGGACATATCAAGGCAAGCTGCAAACAATGTCTGAAAAGCCTATACATGAACTACAGGCTGTAAAATGCATTGCACCCAGGACAATATGCTGTATTGTGCCATTAAGGCAGGCATCACATTTATTGTTTGTCATGTCCTTACAAAATTGCATTCTCACAGACATAACATTAAATGAAAGAAGGCACAAGTGCGGTGTGCGTTTCCCAATCGTTGGGAGACACCTATTGATTTATTCACTACCAGCAGGGACCCTGATACCTTGTTTAATGAAGAGCTCAGGATAGGTGAGGAGCTGAGTCTCCATGGATAATGGAGTTTTAGTTCTTACAGTTCACACATGGATAGGTGCCAGTTTTATCCGTTCTGAAAAATCTTCACCCTGATGTTTTGGCTTGTGTTAGGTCAGCCTTGATAAGTTTTACATCAGTAGTCAGTCATTTTACAGTAAAGTGGAACGGCAGCAAATTAATGTTTGTCCTGCCTGTGTTTATGTAGGCATTAGTCTAGAAATGAATTTGCAGGGTATTGGAGGGGTTTCTGTTATACGTGATCACAAAGGAATTGTGTCTTTTCTAATGCATATTCTAATCGCATATAATTTTCAGTAGTGTGTGGCTGCCGTTAGGGATTGGGACTATGTTAAATCAATTATCTTTAGATAGAGACAAGTACTTATTATTTAATTATTAGAATTGCAGACACTGATATGCATCAAGCATCACACTATGGAGTAGCTGAAATTAGCTGGTACCTCTTTCAAATAATTTATCTTAGGCTATTGCTTTCCTGAGTTTTATAGACAATTGTAGAAAACTGATTGTCCTCTTGAGCCTAATGTTTCTTGACTGGACTAGAATGCCAGTCCTTGTTAAATGAACTTTAAGATCACTAATATCCTTCTGTGCACATCTCCAGGGACAATCATCTCAAGCAACAGAGAGTGAAAACAGACAATTTATGGATATTCTGGGACTATACAGATTCTGTAACTCCTTTTTGAGTGATCCATAAATATGAGAGGTGCACCTGATACTTCTGACTTAAAGGGATACTATCATGGTAAAACATGTTTTTTTTTTTTTCAAAATGCATCAGTTAATAGTGATACTCCAGCAGAATTCTGCACTGAAATCCATTTCTCAAAAGAGCAAACAGATTTCTTTATATTTAATTTTGAAATCTGACATGGGGCTACACATATTGTCAGTTTCCCAGCTGCCCCAGTCATTTGTGATTTGTGCTCTGATAAACTTAAATCACTCTTTACTGCTGTACTGCAAGTTGGAGTGATATCACCCACTCCCTTTCCCCCCCAGCAGCCTAACAAAAGAACAATGGGAAGGTAACCAGATAGCAGCCCCCTAACACAAGATAACCTGCCTGGTAGATCTAAGAACAACACTCAGGGCTATTCCACACGGGGAGATAGCCACGCGTTTGCGGTCGCGGCGACAAAGCGCCGCGCCAGTCGCCGCGACCGGAGCAGGCGACAGTTTTGTATGGGCGCCTATGTAAAAACGCCTGTGCTAACCACACGAGGCGATGCGCTTTTCAACAGTCGCCTGAAAATGCCTCGCCAGGCATTTTCAGGCGACTATTGAAAAGCGCATCGCCTCGTGTGGTTAGCACAGGCGTTTTTACATAGGCGCCCATACAAAACTGTCGCCTGCGCCGGTCGCGGCGCTTTGTCGCCGCGACCGCAAACGCGTGGCTATCTCCCCGTGTGGACTAGCCCTCAATAGTAAAAGCTAAGTCCCACTGACACTGATTCAGTTATATTTAGTATGAGAAATAACAGCCTGCCAGAAAGTAGTTCCATCCTAAAGTGCAGGCACAAGTCACATGACTGGGGCAGCTGGGAAACTGACAATATGTCTAACCCCATGTCAGATTTCAAAATTAAATATAAAAAAATCTGTTTATATTTAAAAAAATCTGCTCTTTTGAGAATTGGTCTTCAGTGCAGAATTCTGCTGGAGTAGCACTTTTAACTAGGGATGCACCAAATCCAGGATTCGGTTCGGGATTTGACCTTTTTCAGCAGGATTCGGATTTGGCCGAATCCTTCTGCCAGGCTGAACCAAATCCGAATTTGCACATTGGGGTTCGGTTTTTGGCCAAATCTTTCCAGAAGGATTCGGGGGTTCGGCCGAATCCAAAATAGTGGATTTGGTGCATCCCTACTATTAACTGATGTATTTTGAAAAAAACATGTTTTTCCATGACAGTATCCCTTTTAGGTGGCCATACACTGTCCAACACTTGTTGGCATCCAACTGATCCAACAGCACAAACATTTGAAATGGGAAGTGAATGGGAGCTGCAGTTCTTCTTCACATCCTCTTCTGACAAATTCAAACACACCATTTGACTAATTGACCTGTATATGTGGCCCATTGTCCATCCTAAAATAGCACAATACCTTGTTTAATACAGTTTTGCCAGTGTGTTTGTGGTCAGGTGCAAAGAAGGATGTTTTACTTTCAAATGATTTATTTTAAGCTAAAATGTATATATTGCATTGCCACGTGGCAATCTTGCTTGCTGGTACTTTTAAGGTGGAGTAGCATTACCCCAAGAGAAAAGATGCTTCTATTTTTATTATGATAATGCCTATTTCCAAAATAACGTCTTCCCGTGTTAATCTTTGATTGGTGCTTGTATATTTAAGTACAGATGTTTCTATGTGAAGTCCTGCTGTATGAAACTGGCTTACCATCACCCTGCCTCCCCCTTGCTTGGTTTCCTCTTCTGTATCACTATATCTGAATATCTCTCTGCCCCTCTGTCTAATCTTCTATCTACCACATTCTCTTGCTATATACATATGCCTGTTACACTGTAAGAAAGGTTGGGTGGGTAGGCTTGTTAATGTAATGTTTGGGGGGAAATTGGCATCCCTGTGAGCAGTGAGACAGTAGTTTATTGAGATAAATACGGTATCTGAGTTAAAGCATATCTTTGCGCTACTTTAGCATCACACGGCTTCTTTACAATGTGTGTAAGTACATTAGCACCCTGCTCAAAAGTTTGCAAAGCCTGTGACTGTAGATTTTAAGCAGAATATGGTTGGGTCGGAGATTGAAGTCCCAGGGTATCCTTTGCTTACATAACTATCTGCACTTTCTCTCTGGGCTGTTGGGTCCAGTCATCCTCCCCCATGTTGATGTGGTTTAGAGTCCTGCAGCAGGTCGGGTACCCGCGGGTTACCCGTAAAATCCTGCGGGTAGAAGTTACAGGTGCGGGTATAGACACGGTTCTGCGGGTCTTCTCAATATCGATTTTTACTCCTTTTGTCTGATCATGTTTACTTCCGATGATGTCACTTCCAGTTTACAATGACAGCACTTCCTGATGCTTGATAGTCAGCGGGTCCAAGTTGCGGATAAGGTACAAGCGGATCGGGTTGGGTAGCGGGTCCAAGCGGGTAAGAATGCGGGTCCCGGTTGCGGATTGCGGGTAAGGGTCGGCTAGGGGTTCCAAAAAATGGACTCGCACAGGACTCTAATGTGGTTGTATTGTAGTGGTCAGTAGTGCAGGTGAAGGCACAAATGCAAGTGCCAGAAAATACAGGGTTGGAGGGGTATCTATAAACGAGAAACTAGACTGGATAGAGCTGCTTTAGCGATACAACAACAAAAAAAGGTTTCCCTATAATAATGAATCGTTTATCCAACAAATCCTAATGAAGTATAATCGTTCTCTAAGATCCGTGTATTTAACATTAAGTATTCAGTATTTAGTGAGTTACGTCTGCATTCACATAACATGCCTTAAATGTCAAAATATGGTTTGTGTGCAGTAATGTAGCAGATTGGTATGTTTCATGACAACACAGCCAAGGTGTTAGCCTGCTAATTATACTTCTTTCATACTTTCAGGAGAGTAATTCCCAGGTACAATGTTGCATAAGAGGGAAAGGGGAAATTGGAGTTTCATACACTATTTAGAGGATCCTGTTTACAAACTTTTAAATCTATCAAATACTCTGTCCATTATGGGCTTCGTGGGTCCTTCCAGTACTAGATTAAAAAAAAGGTTATCAAGCAAATTCTAAAATGCAACAAAACCTCTGAATCTTGTAGGTGACTGCCATCGGACAGAGGTGTTTTGCCCAAGCTAATTTGTTCTGACAATGAATTGTGGGAACAAAGGAAATGTTTTTGTGATGGGCCATCAATACTGCCGCAATGAAAATACTGACAGAGGGCAAGCAGCTATTCTGTATTCTATGTAAGCAACCTATTTCTGTTGTTTAGTGGTGCAGCAATACTAGGGCTAGACTCGTGATTAATTTCTCTTTTATACTGTACTAACCTCTTTTGCCCCTTTTGTGGCTTCTAAATGTATTTCTATTCCCTCTGACACAATATATTATTTTTTTCCTTGCTTGCTTTGACTTTTTACCCCGAAAAGGAAGAACGTTGGAAATTGTATTTAGTAGGAGATAATTTGGGCCCCATATGGGCTGTGATTGGCTATTTAGTAGGTCCTATGTGGGCTGGCAGAGTACAGGAGACTCTGTTTGACAGTACACCTGTTTTTAATGCAACCAAAACTTGCCTCTAAACTTGGAATTCCAAGGCCCCTGGAAGCAACATCAAATGGGTCGGTGAGCAACATGTTGCTCACAAGCTACTGGTGGGGGATTACGAATTTAGGGAGTTTTATAAATAAAAAAAAAAATCCAGACTTTTTTCTTCAATTGCATTTTTTTTCTTCTTTTGTGATCACTAGCATATTTGAGGAAAAATTGAATAGGTTATTATAGATCTTGTTTAATTCTACATTTATTGAGTTAAAGGGTAAGTCCGCCCCAAAATAAAAAAAAAATGGCTAAGAAAAGAAAATATAATTCTAAGCACCTTTCCAGTGTACACATATTAAAATGTTCTGTTTTTTTACAGTTATTTGTAGAAACAATTGCTATTGAAAGCAGCATTTACTTACCTCCTGGTTGTTACTTTGTAAACAATGTTGCAAAAGTCTTAGTTCCCCAGCAAAGACAGTTCTGTTATTCAGCTGCCTTGTCTTACATTGTACCAACAGTCTGAACCATCAGGGAAGAGAATAGAAAGGGACAAACACTGCTTTCAATAGCAACACGTTTATAAATAATTTAAAACTAGAGAGAATTTGTTATACCGGTAAATGTAAATTGCAAAGTTGCTTCGACTTATATTTTCTATTAGGCAAAAAAATATTTTTGGGGTTGAAATTCCCTTCAACAGCTCATCACTCCCATCTGGCGTGATCCTTTTTATCTAAACAATCCAAATTTTTAAAAATGATTTCCTTTTCTTTAATAACAGTTGGGATCAAGTGCCTTGGACTTGATCCAAACTAAGATATAATTAATCCTTATTGGAAACAAAACCAGCCTATTGGGTTTATTTAATGTTTAAATGATTGTCTAGTAGACTCAAGGTATGAAGGTCCAGATTACAAAAAGATTAAGGAGAGAAGGCGCACACCCTCAAAAGTATAATGCAGGGTGCTAATCCATAGGAGACTCCCCATCAGGGTCTCCAAAAATAGCTACTAAATATAATCAGAAATGGATAGCACACCCAATTAAAGAAAAATAAATTTATTACAAAAAAAAATATATAACAAAAGATACAAAATAATATTTGGTGAGCCCAACGCGTTTCAACCTTAAGGGTCTTCCTCAGGGGCACAAATGATAAAAAAAAACCTGCCTTTTTGATTTTTTATCATTTATGTCCCTGAGGAAGACCCTTAAGGTCGAAATGCTTTAGGCTCACCAAATATTATTTTGTATCTTTTGTGCCATTTTTCTTCTTTGTAATAAATTTATTTTTCTTTAATTGGGTGTGCTATCCATTTCTGATTATACAGATTACAAAAATTATCCAGAAAACCCCCGTTCCTGAGTTGTCTGCATAATAGAAAAGCCTCCTTACCCTACGATAACTAAAGCTTTGTGCGTGTTATATTTATTGCCTGCCTAAAATTGAAGGAAGAATCTTAGAGAGAGATTGTATTCAGTGCAATTGACCTTTCTGGCACACGCTCTTTCATTGTTTGCAGTCATGCAGATTTTATACTATGAAATATAAAAAAAGGCCAAAGCTATTATTCTGTTCAATGGCTAAACAACAATTTCTCTGTAATTTCTTTTCCCAGAAAGCCGAATGATACTGGACGCATTTGCCCAGCAATGTAGCCGAGTTCTAAACCTCCTCAATTGTGGAGGAAAACTTCTGGACTCCAAACCTCCGCCGTCATTGCTGTCTTGTATAAAACAGGAGAATAACAGTTACAATGACAGGCCGGATCAATGTCAGTTAAGCAAAGCGTTCCATTGCCAACCATCAGACAAACCAGATGTAGAAATGCAGTACGTTAAGAAAAAACAACAGACTTCAGCTTTCTTGCGCGTCTTCACGGATTCACTTCAGAATTACCTTCTAGCCGGTAACTTCCCTGCTCGGAATACCTCTTTCACTAATGACTATGGACATTTAACTGATATGGACACAATCTCATCCTCTCCAGTACATACAATGGGTGGATGGACATCCCCGGCAACCTCTGAATCACATGGTCATCCGTCTTCTTCCACGCTTCCAGAAGAGGAAGATGATGATGATGAAGAAGGTTACTGCCCTAGGTGCCAGGAGCTGGAGCAGGAGGTGATCTCCCTGCAACAAGAAAACGAGGAACTTAGAAGGAAGTTAGAAAGTATACCAGGTATATGTTTCATGGTAATTAAGGTGATAATGTTTCTTACATGTTCCCATTTAGTTTCAATGTAAAATATTTTGTGTTGTAGAAAATGAGCAAAAATATTTTCACTAATATATTTTGTCATTCTAGATTTCCATGCCTCCATTTTTTAGCGTTGTGCCATTTCCTTTTTTTTTATGAATAAATAAAATCTGTTTAACCCAAAGCCCTCGCAAACCAATCCACCCAGGACCTCTAAACTTCTGTGATTGCTGTACCTTATACTGAAGGTTTAGTGGACAGATTTGTGTTGAATTTTGGGTCCTTTTATCTGTGCGATGCATAGTTCAGGTCAATCCAGAACTGGCTTTAAATGTACATGTTCATTGTAGTTAGGGATGCACCGAATCCACTATTTTGGATTCGGCCGAACCCCCGAATCCTTCGTGAAAGATTCGGGCAAATACCGAACGAATCCGAACCCTAATTTGCATATGCAAATTAGAGGTTGGAAGGGGAAAACATTTTTTACTTCCTTGTTTTGTGACAAAAAGTCACGTGATTTCCCTCCCACCCCTAATTTGCATATGCAAATTAGGATTTGAATTCGGTTCAGCCGGGCAGAAGGATTCAGCCAAATCCGAATCCTGCTGAAAAAGGCAAAATCCTGGCCGAATCCCGAACCGAATCGTGGATTCGGTGCATCCCTAATTGTAGGCAATTGCAGAAAAGAGTATCTGAATTGGTGGGAGATTGCACCTGCTAACACCCATATGCTGCTCTAATTTTCAGAACAAGGTATAGCAATCGTTGAAGTTTGGGAGTTCCTCTGTTATATGGCACAGGATAAGGGTAGTCAAAGGTATAGCATTTTCTTCCCACAACTCCTGCCATATACATTTTTTTAGATGTTTTGTCTCTCCTATATTGATTTACCATGTTTCAGATCCCCTGTTCTTTTCTGTTAACCTTCCTAGTAAAAAGAAACCAATGGGACAGAATTAAGTTGTAGCCCCACTGTGCTAAATATTTTGGATAAATAGAATTATATTTAACTCCGGTAGCTTACAGATCATTACAGAAATTCATTTTAAGATATATTAATCATATGATCCTTAGAATATTCTGGAATATTACTTGCAAGTTAATGAATCAATTCCGAGGAGAGGTACAAATAGAACAAAAATCATTCAGTGTGCTGTGTGCTAATAATGTCAAAATGTAAGATTTTACATACAGTAGTCATATTAGATCCTCCTTTAGCAGAAAGTTGTGCAGAACAGTAGTTATTTTTAGGGATGCACCAAATTCACTATTTTGGATTTGGCCGAACCCCAGAATCCTTCACAAAAGATTCGGACAAATACCAAACCGAATCCTAATTTGCATATGCAAATTAGGGGTGGGAAGGGGAAAACATTTTTCACTTCCTTGTTTTGTGACAAAAAATTGCGCGATTTCCCTCCCCACCCCTAATTTGCATATGCAAATAAGGATTCAGATTTGGTTCGGCCGGGCAGAAGAATTCAGCCAAGTCCGAATCCTGCTGAAAAAGGTCGAATCCTGGCAGTTTTGAATTCAGCAAGGAATTAATACAGGTATGGGACCTGTTATCCAGAATGCTCGGGACCTTGGGTCTACAAAGCCTACTAAAAAAACATTTAAATATTACATAAACCCAATAGGATTGTTTTGCCTCCAGTAAGGATTCATTGTATCTCAGTTAGGATCAAGTACAAGGCACTGTTTAATTTTTGCAGAGAAAAAGGAAATCATTTTAAAAAATCTGAATTTTGGTTAAAATGGAGTCTATGGTGGATGGCCTTCCCGAAGTTCTCATAATTTAGAGCCTTCTGGATGGGTTTCCAGATAACAGATACTATACCTGGATATGTTTCTTTCTTCACTTGCTTTCCTTATGTTGATTGAATTGTAAACCCATGACACAATGCGTGAATTTCCAGCAGATACAATGCAGATGGAATTCAGTCTTAGATATATATTTGGCCCCTATATTAGAAGGCAAATGAGTGTCGGTATTGCTTATTAACCAGTGCTTTGCTATATCAGATGATTTCTTGCCAGGATAAACAGCTACAGGAAAGTGGCATCTGGAGGCTGAAGCCATCTGTAGGATATATGCCTGGTTAAATAAACTACATATATGCAATATGACTCAAACAGTGAACTTCTCATAGCCTTATAGTTGAATATCTGAGAGTGCAGCAGTATAGAGTAAGGTAGAGTAAATGCTTAAAGGAGAACTAAACCCTAAAAATGAATACGGCTAAAACTTACGTATTTTATATACTGAACTTATTGCACCAGCCTAAATTCATCAGCTTCTCAATAGCAGCAATTATCCAGGACTTCAAACTTGTCACAGGGGGTCACCATCTTGGAAAATGTCTGACACTCACATGCTCAGTGGGCTCTGAGCAGCTGTTGAGAAGCTAAGCTTAGGGGTTGTCGCAAATTATCAAGCAGAAAAGGAGGTTGGCCTGTAATATAAGCTGATGCTACAGGGCTGATTATTAAATTCTGATGCTAATTACACTGGTTTCTGTGCTGCCATGTATGAATTATTTGTATTAATTACTAATCAGCCTTATATTGTGACATTTCTATTCTATATGTACTGTATATTGTGAGTGGGTCCCTAAGCTCAGTAAGTGACAGCAGCACAGAGCATGTGCAGTGAATCAGCAGAAAAGAAGATGGTGAGGCAGGGGAGCTACTATAGCAAAATATAATGTACAACATTTCTAGCTACTTCTTTAGTTAGGCTTTGGTTCTCCTTTAAGTTGGGCCTGCACATCTAGACGAGTGGATTGTTGCACTATTTGACCAGCCACACGCTGTGGATGATTTGGTTATGGAGGTGGATACAGCCCTTTTGGGAGAGGCCCAAATCAATGCCTCTTCCCTCATTCAATAGAAATTACAAACTTCTAGTCTAATAGAAAATCATTTAAACATGAAATAAACCCAACAGGCTGGTTTAGCTTCATATAAGGATTAATTCTATCTTAGTTGGGATCAAGTACAAGCTACTGTTTTATTGTTACAGAGAAAAAGGAAATCATTTTTAAAACTTTGTATTATTTGGATTAAATGAAGTTTATGGGAGACAGCCTTCCTGTAATTCGGAGCTTTCCGGATAACGGTTTTCCGGATAACGGATCCCATCATGCTGAAATAAGAAGCTTTATAAATAATCAATTAAAATTCTGTACCATTTATAAAATAAATACTCTTCACTAGCCCCCTCTAGGCATCTGTTTCTTATGCAGGGGGCTGGGTCAGATTTTGATTGACAGTTAGGTCTAATACATTCTTGCACCATTTGTCTAGATAGAAGATGTATTAGAATTCACTCTTTCAAAATAAATGACTGTGATGGAAATTCTGTTTCTCTGCATGCTGGATATGTATCAGTTATTTTGTTAGCTTTTGTTTTTATTCATTCAATCAGTTATTTGAGTTAGCACTAAAACATCTGCTAGGAATGGGAGCCCCTATAAGGTGTATTATACCGACCTATAAATCAACATCTCACCCCGACTTGGGGGAAGATATTGAAGAATAAATTAATTATGACACAACTTTTAATTGATTATATTTAGAAAGTTTCTGTTTTTGTTCATATAGATCCCATTTAAGCTTTTATATGAAACGGTTATTTTATGACTTCAGCACAAATAACAGGGCCCAATAATATAATAATGCTGTGCTACATTGTAAGTGTAAAGTGTGAAAACCACACATCAGTCAACACACTAAACTTAATGCAGCTATTTCCCCCAAACTCCAGTACAGGCATGGGATCCATTATCCGGAAATCCGTTATTCAGAGAGCTCCGAATTACAGGCTGACTCCCATTTTATCCAATTAATCCAAATTGTTTTAAATTATTTTCTCTGTAATAATAAAAAAGTAGCTTGTACTTGATCCAAACTAAGATATAATTAATCCTTATTGCAAGCAAAACCAGCCTATTGGGTTTATTTAATGTTTACCGGTACATGATTTTCTAGTAGACTCAAAGGAGAAGCAAACCTTAAAGTTAAAAAAACACTACCCTCTATCCTACATAGATCCCCCTCCCTCTTCCCCTACAGCCTAGCTGCTACTCCGGGCAAATGCCCCTAAGTCTTTACTTACCCCTTGGTGGTGCAGATTCTGTCCAGCGGAGTTCACGGGCGCCATCATTAGCCAGTTCGTGTAATCATGGGGTCTTCCGGCGCTTCGGCAATTTCCGTGAGTTTCAACGCATGCGCAGTTGTTGCGGAACAGAAAATTGCTCCAACTGTGAATGCGCCGATACGGCACCAAGATTACCGAAGAGAAGAAGATGAACCCGTGAACTGCACTGGACAGAATCTGCACCGAGGGGTAAGTAAAGACTTAGGGGCATTTGCCCGGGGTAGCAGCTAGACTGGGAGGGGGGGTCTATGTAGGGTAGGGTTTTTTTAACTTTTAACTCAAATCAAATTTGGATACCTCCCTAGTCGAATGTGACAGTTTTGACCATTAAAAAAATTGACAATTCAAGTCTTCAATTTGACCCTTAATAAATCTGCCCCATAAAGTATGGAGATCCAAATTATGGAAAGATCTATTATCCGGAAAATCCCAGGTCTTGAGCATTCTGGATAACAGGTCCCACACCTGTACATTTTCTGGAAATTGTAGGTGATTTACCAATACAAACATCAATTAGAGTCTGCGCTGGTAATGTGGAAATTAGTTGTGGAGCAATGTGGTCCTCTCCTAACAGGTTGTCAGGCCCTGGGGGGGGGACATACTATCAGCTCTGACTGATTTGGCCCATCACTCAAGCTTTTTTTGGAGAGCTCTCGCACACCCTTAAAATCTTCTTTAACTTAATAAGCTTGGTGCCCAGTGAATTTTGAGCTGAGCAGTCGATCGTGATCTTGAAGTTCTTATTACTAATGTAATTATCCATTCTTGGAATGAGTGATCACATAAGCTGCTCCTGGCCTCTAGCAAAGCACTCCTCGTAGGAAGTTAATGTTTACAGCATATATGTATATTTAGTTATCTCTTGGTGTGTAATGTCCTAAGATTTCTTGATTCAGGCAGATGAATATAATTGAATGCTTACTTCATTATGTTTTAATGAAATGTCTGGAGCTGTAAAGCTAGAGGCATAATTGTTCTGTTTCTTGCAGTGCCCTGCCAGACGGTGTTAGATTATTTGAAGACGGTACTTCAACATCATAATCAGCTTCTCATACCACAGCCGGTTGACCAGCCAACAGAGGTAACGTCATTTATCTCACTGAGGCCTCAGGCCGTCATATTTTACCTATTCCCAGTGGCCATGAGAAGGCAAAAAGTAAAACCATGTTTAAAAATCTCTTCCCAGTGAAGCTACAACTGAGAGATATGGATCTGAGTTTGCTGTCTCCAGGGCCCTACTAGAGCAATCTGGTTGCTAACAGGAAGTGCCCTGTGATTTTCCTGCCCTCCCAGTATGAGAGTGAGAGGACACACAAACCGTTAGGGTTATGTTAGAGATGGTTACATACAAAAGCAAAGTCTCTTATAACAATTAACAATGGAGTGGTATTCTAATGATTATGCTGATTCTACTGATTATTATTAAGCCTTTAAATATGTAAGGGGTAATGTAATTAAAATCGCAGCGTTTTTTAAAAAATGGCGTTTTGGCGAATGTTTAGCACTGGTCGCAATGAATATTACATCGCTCATTATTGCTAAGCAGAGGTTTAGTGTTAACACGTGCTCTGGAGTTTCAAAAACCAGCAACCAGTTTTATTAAACTGTCCAGAAGTGCTGTCTATTTTGAGTTTTCTGTCATTGGATACAGTGGGGACACTGGAGACTGAGCACCTGGCAGGGGGAGGAACTTAAAATGGACTCTATGGGAGATGTTTTTTTTTGGTTATTCCGAACTTTATGGATAATGGGTTTCCAGATAAGGGATCCTATGCCTGTACTGTATAATTGAATGGCATATGTTATATCGTGCAGTTTTATATTGTGCTGATTGGTGCGTTGTCTTATATCGGAAAAAGTAGATTCATCATAAGTGAGTTGGTGACAAAATAATTACCTTAAACAAATCATTTGTATCCTGCAGAGTATTGAAATAAAGCTGGACTGCTATTTTCAGTGTGCAGATTTTATAGCATATGAAATAAACATGACCTGTTCAGATTTGAATAATTGCAATAATCAAAGCAAGATCATGTAAATTCACTGTTTTAATTCCCTTTATTCCATAATCTGTTCGCAGCCATGTTTTTTTTTTTATGTACCGCTCCTTCATACACAGCAGTGCTAGGAATTAATAGATTTAATTACGATATTTTGTGCAAATGAAGGAAAAGGGAAAACACCCACACATATACCTATGCCACAGGGTCAGATAAAAATGCTTGTTTTTTCCTTCTCTAATGTGTCCTATTTATAGTGGGGCATTTAAAATGCTGAAAAGGGGTGGGGCTTGATGGGAAATAGGCAGCGTTTTGGACAAATGATAACTGGACATGGCAAGATTGTGCCAGAACCATAGCCTAGTTGTTGAATTCAACTCCTGGAAGGTATACATTATAGGTAACAGACACACAGTTAAAGGGGAACTTTCACGAAAATGAAAATTTAATATAATCTTCAGCATAC
>NC_054371.1:37465191-37475191 GCF_017654675.1 Xenopus laevis | reverse complement strand
TATTCTATTTTAGACTTTAGTTGCCCTTTAAAGCTATCTAATGTATAAGCTAGTATAACTGATTGCAGTTTCTATTTTATATGGTTTTTGTTTGGTTTTGTTTTTGGGGGTTTTATTTTTTTTTGCAAACATAGATTTAATGCTTTTAAATAAGTCTTTTTCTGTGAAAGTTTTATCACTGTATGAATAATAAACCAGTTCTGCTATTTTTGTGTTAATAGCGCACTTATCCCAATATTGCACCAAAAGGCCAAGAGAGGAACTCCGCACCAAGCTAAGCAAGCCGTGCATTGCATCCATTCTATATTTTCTAACAAGGAAGTGCAGCTGGCTCAAATTTTTGAGGTATTAATTTCTTCCTTCGCAGGTTGATGTATTGACGAGAAAATAAACTTATCTTGCTGTTTAAAATTCAAGTACGGAATGCCTTCTCTGGAAACAGATTACCCAGAAATCTACAAATTACGGAATGGTCTCCCTTAGAATCCATCATAAGGAAATTTTATTTTTTTTGTAATTATTTCTCTGTACAGGTTCAGTGAATCTGCTTTGGTGCCAGAACAATCCTGTTGGGTTTATTCCATGTTTAAATGATTTTTAGCAGACTTAAGCTATAGCGATAATGGGAAGATCCCTTATCCAGAAACCCTAGGTCACGAGCATTCTGGAAGCATATTACATGTTTTCTCTGTAGAGATGTAAAAGTGTTTGCAGAAGATCAGTGTAGGCCATTTCCTTCACCTGAGTTGCCTTCTCCTTATATGGCCAACTTTTATTTTTAATAGGATGCACAAAAGACATAATTTTTAGATTTAGTTGAAATAACAAAATTGTCTACCAAAAATTTGGCTACAAGCCAAAGGAATCTGGACCCTAATTTACATATCTGAACCCCCCAAACTCTATTCTGGGAGGAAAACCCACATGATATAAGGCAGCGACTACCAAATTGTGAGACAGGCCACCAGTTAGGGTGAGAATGGGCACTTACTCTCCTAGATACACCTGAAACGCTACTTTGAAGGTCAGTCAGAGAGATTAAGGGGTGATGGTGTATTTGCTGTCTTAGATATTATTGAAAATATGATTGATTGTCTTATATACTGTTTTCCTATATCCACACTCATTTTAAGCAGGGCCCTGACCTAAGGTTGGACCTTTAAAGGTCCAAAATGTGACAGCCACTGTACTAAGGGATCAGATTTAGTTTGGACAGACACTCATTTGTATGTAATCTAAAAGTGCTGCTATTTGGATGAATCCTGAGCCACATCCTGCAAAGCTAAAGAAGACAATCGGGTCTAATGGATCTTTAATTGCTCTGTTCATTGTCCGCTCCCTTCTAGCCCCTCAGCAGAAGCTTAAACGCAGATGTACCAGAACAACTAGTTACACCTTTAGTCTCCCTGGGACACATTTCTATGCTGGCTCCTGATCAGTTTGCTTCTCCAATGAAATCTGTCGTGGCAAACTTCATTGTCAAGGATCTGCTTATGAACGATCGGGTATGTACAGTTTTTGGGTTTTTTTTTAATTAAAATAATGATGTAATTTTGAATGATGTGATAATTTTTTCTCAAATTTCTAGTCTAATGGTGACAAGAATGGCAAACTGTGGTGCCCAGATGAGGAAGTGTCTCCAGAAGTCCTTGCTAAAGTAAGAATGCTCTTTATTCAGCTGCAATTCTGAATTTCAGGAAAACCGCTCTATCAGCAGTCAGCCGAGGGCCGAACAACGGGCAGGCAGGTAGAAGAGGAATGTGCCTAGTGCGCCCCCTTCATGCACACACACATGGTTTCACCCTAGGCATGTGCCTCTTCTGCCTAGTTATAGCCTTGGCCTCCACCTCTAGGAGGCGGGACTCAAGCAATAAATGTTTCTCCCCCTCCCCCAGCTTTATATCCTGTAACCTGGTAGGAAAATAAATAAATAGGTGATCATTTACGAATGTTTAATTCTATAGATGTTTATATGACTAATATTTTCGATCTCTTAGGGTCAAGCAATAAAGCTATTGGTTCGTTGGTTGCTGGGTATGAAAAACAATCAGTCAAAGTCGGCTAATTCCACTCTACGGTTATTATCGGCTATGCTTGTAAGCGAGGGAGATCTGACAGAACAGAAAAGAATTAGGTAAGTATTCAGCATTTTATGAAAGAATACTCTCATGGGATACATTTGACCTGTGTGACTGTGTTAGATTTAGGCTGTTTTAACCCCCAGCTGTAGCAAAAGTACAAGTAGGTGTTTATATTGGGGTTTTGCCTGTAAAATAGAGGATTGTAGTAGGAAGGAAGTTAAAAGCTTTTCTTCATAGTTTTGCTTATTGCTGTACTCACCATTATGATTTCTATGCCATTTTTGCATGCTTTTCTTTTGTGATAAAATTGCCTGATTCTGTATAGATCACTAACAATCAAACAATTTTTTTTGCTGTGTACTGACTGGAGAATGTCCCATTATCTTCCATTGTTTCAGTAAATCCGACATGTCTCGCTTGAGGCTGAATGCTGGCGCTGCTATCATGAAGCTTGCCCAGGAACCCTGCTATCATGAAATTATTACTCCAGAGCAGTTCCATCTCTGCGCATTGGTTATCAATGTAAGTTCTGAGGTTTGATCAAGCTGCCCATACACCCAGAATTGTATATTGAAGAGGGGTTCATTTAAAAAAACATCCTCCGTGTGTAAAACCAAAAAAAAAGCAATGAACCATGCATACCCACCTCTTATTTTTTTCTATTTATTTTGAAATAATTTGAAAAATAATATTTGTATTAAAAGCAATTCAGAAAAGATTCAAAAACAACACATCTGATTGGTTACTATTGGTTACTAGACATGAGCACAATCAGAAGACATTTTCTTACATTACCTTGTAACTTGTGTTCAGTCGCCCTGGTCTAAATCCTAATAACTGTTGCACAGGCTGGAGAGGTAAGAGAGGGCACTGGGATGCCATAATCCTAATGTGTAGGTTATTGTCTCTACTTTTCGTGTGTAAGCAAATCAAAACACTGCAGGGTTGTAATGGGAGAACTAAAGAAGATCTCTTTGCATATGCAAATTAGGGGTGGGAAAGGAAAAAGTGGGAAAAAAATGGTTTACTTCCTTGTTTTTGTAACAGTCACTTGAAATTTCGCCTCCCCGCAATTTGCATTTGCATATGGTTCGGCCAAGCACAAGGTTTCGGTCGAATCCTGCTGAAAAAGGTTGAATCTTGGCTGAATCCTGGATTCGGTGCATCCATAATCTATGCATTTGTGGCACAACCTTCATTCTAATTGCAAAAAAATCATTTATCCAGAAGGATTTCATTTTAAACAGCAACAGAAAAACTCGCGTGTCTTGTCTTTCCATTAGGATGAATGCTACCAGGTGCGGCAGATCTATGCACAGAAGCTTCACAAGGCTCTTGTTAAACTACAGCTCCCTCTAGAGTATATGGCTATCTTTGCACTGTGCGCCAAAGATCCAGTGAAAGAAAGGCGGGCACATGCCAGGCAGTGCTTACTCAAGAACATTAGTATACGAAGGGAGTACATTAAACAAAACCCAGTATCAAATGGTAAGTTTAAATACATTTTAACCACACGTTCACTATTGTAAATTATTTTGTTGATTAACCTTGGAGTTTGCCCCAGATAACGCAGTAGGCTGTTATGGTTGCTGGATGAAAGTGGGTGTCACAGTTGTCTTTGAAAAACATTTCGGGGAAATCTGTGTGCCAGTCGATATTGAGCAATAAAGTAACGGGATATTGCACCAGTTCCCAAGACACAACTGCTAACTGCTAACAATAACTAATCATAACTAAAAGTCCATAATAAACCATATTTATTCAACAAACATGTTAATAAGTTTTACATACTTGACCCCATGACAATGCCTTACACGTTTTGTACCCTCCAGTACTTAATCATAGGTGATCGCCTATGATTAACTGCCGGAGGGAACAAAACATGTTTTATTATACCTTGTTCAAGCCCTCCTGTCAACAGAGAATGGAGAAGCCAACAGAAGGCATGAACTAGTGTTATTTCTGGGGGCAAAACCAGCTAGTCACAAAGTCACTCAAAGTTTCCTCGTGATAGCACTCGCGACGCTTCGTTTTCAAAAGTCGACCACAGTTTCCTCGTGAGGCAACTTCAGAAAACAAAGTGCTGCGAGTGCCATCACGAGGAAACTTCGGAAAACGAAGCGCCGCGAGTGCCATCCTGCTGGATTTTATATTATAGCCGGCGGGAAGGCAGTTCGGGGAGATGATCGCCCCGAAGAAGAGGCGATTTGTCACTGGGGCGACTAATGTCCCCAATTCTGCCCCTCTCCTTACCCTAAATGCCTTAAAATAGGCAAAGAGGCTATAGATTTTACTGAAACTCAACTTGCAGTAACCAGAGCTTAACCACAGTTACCAGTGTGCCACAAAATTGGTTGGCATTAATGCTGTAAAATGCATTGGCATAGTTGATAAGCTTGTGTTTTAGACTTCAGTGCCATGTAAGTCTTTTTGTTCTAGTTTGGTTCATGGCACATCCCCATGACTCCTGTTTGATATCCAGAGATCTTTTTATTTTTATTTTGTGAAAACCCTTTGATATTTCCATTCTACCTGCTGCTGTGCAGCATAGATTAAACTGGAAGCAAAGAATAGATGGCATTGGCACAATGTTATTATTGTAATGCTGCTGCAATAAGTTATATGGCAGTTGGCACTAAAATGGAAATTTTTGGGGGGTTTTCCCCCTATTTGTGATGCATGGAGAAAGAAGTTTGTATTGAAGAAATAACTGTCTGTTTCCCGGTTATATTGCACGTCTGCAAGTTATGATTTACATATAGAAAATATTCCATGTGCCTGTGTTATAATGTCAAGAGTTACACAATACAGTGTTGAATTTAAGATTGTTTTTGCTTTTTGTATGATTTGTTAAAATTGTTACAATATAAGGGAAATATAAAATGTTGTAACTAGCATTGCCAAAGAATTAAACCCATTGATTTATGCAGTGTACATTGGTTTAACAGATAAGCTGTTGTCCTTGCTGCCCGAATATGTTGTACCATACATGATTCATTTACTTGCCCATGACCCGGACTTCACAAAACCTCAGGATATTGACCAACTACGTGATATCAAAGAGTAAGTTCTGTTGGCTTTTTTATAAAAAAAATTCTTTCTTACTCTATACAAAGTAATGTTTATGGTTAATTGGCAATTAAAGGGGACCCGTCACACAGGCATGAAAAGCTGGATAACAAAAGTCAAATGAATCATGAAACCCAAACAAAATAGAAGCACATTTAGCATTATTTCTTAGGGTGACCGGTCCCCTTTAAAGCACTTCTGCGGTTGTTTTTCTCCTGAGGAAGGTTACGATGATATACGTAATTGTAACATTGGAATTTCTTTTGTTTGTTTATTAAAATTAGTTACTGCAACGGAGCCTGTTGAATGTGATGCGTTTTTGTTGAGATATATATATATATATATATATATATATATATATATATATATATATATATATATATATATATATAATATTTTAAGTCATGCAGATACCACCACCAAGGGTTTGTTCACCTTCCAACACTTTTTTCAATTCCGTTGTTTTCAGACTGGCCCCCAGAAATAAAGACTTTTTTTTCATTTACTTTCCATTATTTATTTTTTTTACTGTTTTACCAAAAGTTGAATGTTCGTGTCTCTGGTGTTTGAGTCTGGCAGCTCAGTAATTCAGGCGCAGACTCTGAACTGTTACAATTTTGCAACATTGAGTTGATCCATTTCTCAGCAGCACCTCTGGAATATTAGCAACTATTGTATCAATTCTAACAGCTGCCTGTAATGAAACTCAGAGATTCTGCTCAGCAGGGACAAAGATAAGAGATGTATCAACTAAATGTATCAATTTAGATCAGTTTACAGGGTCGGCGACCCCCTCCCAGAGCTGCTTTAGAAGGTGAAAAATTACAATTCAATATTAAAAAAGCAGATACACATAGAAAATAGAAAGTCATTCATTATCTGAAAACTACTAGTTGATTGAAGATGACCCACCTCTTTAAAGGAAACTATAACCCCAAACAATGTAGGTCTCTATAAAAAGATAAAACAGCTCATATGTAAAACTCTGCTTCATGTAAAGAAACCATTTTCATAATAATATACTTTTTTAGTAGTGTGTGCTATTGCGTAATCATTAATAGAAAATTGCCATTTTAAAAAATAAGGGCGGCCCCCTAGGACCGTACGATTCACTGTGCACACAAACAAACCATACATGTTGGGTCACATGAGCCAATTAACAGACAGAGTTGTGTCTTTTGCTTCCACACTTCTTCCTGTTACAGTTAGTGTTGTAGTATTTCTGGTCAGGTGATCTCTGAGGCAGCACACAGACCATCACAAAATGGGGGTTCAAGGCAAGAGATGTAAAAGGGGAATATTTACTTAAATATATATTCCAGTTTGGTAAGAGTCATTAATAGGTCACATAATATGATATAAATATCTGTTGCTTAAGTGTTCAATTTGGGGGTATAGTTTTCCTTTAATGGAATCTACGCTTACAAAAAAAGCACTTGATGATGAGGATGAGTGAGAGCCCTAGTAATATAACGTTAAAACAATAAGCCTTCAAAACTTACTCAGTAGAGTATGTTATTCTCCCCGCTGAACAGCTTTCTAATGATGTTTGCTATAAAGTAGGAGTGGATAATTTGTGTTCTGGAATTGTTAGTGATCTGCAGCCAACAGACCCCTCATTGTTTCAGCAACATTGTTTTCTTTAATGACGCCTTTTATTTCTACAAACCAAGGTGCCTATGGTTCATGCTAGAAGTTTTAATGACCAAGAATGAAAATAATAGTCATGCCTTCATGAAGAAACTATGCGAGAACATTAAACAAACCAGAGATGCTCAAGCACCTGATGACCCTAAAGCTAATGAAGTAAGTTACACAGTGTTTAGTTCTCTCTTTATTATCGGTTACATGTACAATATCTTCCTGTCGCTCCATCTTACAAGTTACATTAAACTTGTGGGTAACAGAAGTTGGTTCTTCATATAATATTTAGTATAATATGTTTTGTATGTCCCCTTCAAAGTTAACTTTTAGTATGTTATAGAAAGGCCAATTCCAAGCAACTTTCCAATTGGTCGTCGTTTTTTCCAATAGTTTTTAAATGATTTGCCTTCCTCTGGTTCTTTCCGGCTTTCAAATGGGGGTCACTGACCTCATCTAAAAACCAAATGCTCTCTAAGGCTACATATGTATTGTTATTGCTACTTTTTATTACTCCCCTTTCTATTCGGGCCCTCTCCTATTCATATGAGTCTTTGCATGGTTGCTGGGGTAACTTGAACCCTAGCAACGAGACTGCTGAAATTACAAACTGGAGAGCTACTGAATAAAAAGCGAAATAACGGAAAAACCACAAATAAAAAACTAAATCCAACTGCAAAATGTCTTGTAATATCACTCCCTGCATCATACTAAAAGTTAACTCAAAGGTGAACAAGCCATTTAATGTTCTACTGAGATCAGACATGGGAAAGATTTTGTACAGTCCTGCTGTGCAGTAGATTTCAGGAGTTGCCAAACAATTTTCAAGATTGTCACATTACACATAAATTCAGTACCTGGAAGGATCATTTTTTTAGGGTCCCCATTCTTCTAGGCCACCTCTTTCTTTTGGAGTTATGATTAGAGTTGAACAATCTCTCCTGGCCCTCTTCTTTGTACCTATTCAAGGAACAACAGTGACACCAAAAAATTAAAGCGTTTTAAAGCAATGAAAATATCATGTAGTGTTGCCCTGCACTGGTGAAACTTGCATATTTGCCTCAGAAACACTACTATAGTTCAATAAACAAGCTGCTTTGTAACAATGGCGGAAATTGAAAAAAAGACTATATGGCACAGGATAAATGGTCGATAACAGATTATGTTCTACAGAACATCTGATGTGTGACATGAGCCTTTTCTCCTTTGAATGGCTGCCCCCATTGCTACACAACAGCTTATTTATATAAACAATAGTAGTGTTTCTGAAGCAAACACACCAGTTTTACCAGTGCAGGGCAACACTGCATTATATTTGAATGACTTTAAAACACTTTACATTTTTGATGTTACTGTTCCTTTAAGTAGGGACTGTTGCTATAGAGTATCCACTATTTTAGATTCGGCCGAACCCCCGAAGTCTTCGCGAAAGATTTAGCCGAATACCGAACCGAACCCTAACTTGTATATGCAAATTAGGGGTGGGAAGGGGAAACCATGTTTAACTTCCTTGTTTTCTGACAAAAAGTCACGCGATTTACCTTCCTGCCCCTAATTTGCATATGTAAATTCGGATTCAGTTCGGCCGGGCAGAAAGATTCGGCCGAATCCTGGCCGAATCCTGGATTCGGTGCATCCCTACTATAGAGCACATCAGTAAAGGGAAAGTCATGCCCTGTGCAAGGAAGTGGGAAATCTCTCCAATGCTCATTATGTACTGAGGGAGTGTGAGTGGATTGTGTCCATTTGGCCAATTCATTTATTTTTTTTTCTGCTTATTTATATTTGTTGCCTTTGTCTTCCTCTTAGAAACTGTTCACTGTGTGTGATGTTGCGCTCTGTGTCATATACAGCAAGAGTGCGTCCTGTCACTCTGAAAGCTCAAAGGATCCCGTCTTGCCCTTGCGGTTTTTTACACAGCCTGATAAGGTAACGTCCCCTCTAAATATGAATTGTTCCCCTCTCAAGTCCCCTGTGCTAATAAAAGGGAAAGCTTTTTCTAACACTAGAAATTAAGCTCTTTGTATTGTCTAGATAAGTTGGGGCCACACGGGGTAAGGCTACCTTACCCCGTGTGGCCCCAATTATATAATTATATATATTTCCATGTCTGCTAGTGCCAGTCACATCAGTATATATTATGTATATATATATATATATATATATATATATATATATATATATATATATATATATATATATATATATATATATATATATATATATATATATATATATATATATATATATATATATCCAGTGTCATAAGTGCATGTTGTCATCAGCCATAAAAGGATCAGCAGATCTCTCCAGATAAACTCCAAAGCTAATTTTGTTAACAAAGAAAATGAATGGCTAATAACTTGTTCTATGGGACATTTATCCTGCTAGGAATTTTCCATTGATAAGAGCTACATATCTGAAGAGGCGAGGAATCTTCTCTTAACGGGAAAGGTAAATTGCAAAAGTGTTTCCTGGATTAAATGTTTGATGCAGTGATGCGTTTCATTAAAGGGGAACCGACGCGAAAATGAAAACGTAATATAAGCTTCCTCATACTGTAATAAGAAACTTTCGAAATAAAAAAAATTACATTTCTGCACTGCTTCTGAAATAATAAAGTTTTTCTTTAGTATCCCGCTCTCGGCATCTGTTTCTCTTGATTCTGTCTTCATGCAGCAGTTGGGTGTCAGATATTCATTGACAGTTAGATCCAATTTATCGTATAGGGGGACTTCCTTTCATAGCGGATGTATTAGATCTCACACAAATAACTGATTCCACTAAAAGCAAAATCTAACAAAATAACTGCCTTTTGCACAAATTCTGCATGTAGAGAGACAGTATTTCTGGTGATTTTAATAGAGTGAGCTCTTCTAGATCTTCTAGGCAAAAGGAGCCCCCTATAATAAATATTGGATCATTTATTGGACACCCAACGCCTGAATGAAGACAGAATGAAAACCAACAGATGCTGAGAGAGGAATAGCGAAGATAAACCTGATTATTTCAGAAACTGTACGGAATTTTTAATTGATTGTATTTAGAAAGTTTCTTACTTGAGTATCCTGAAGCTTATATTAAATTTTCGTTTTACGATAGTTCTGCTTTAAACTGTAACGACACATTAGCTCCCTGTGCCCAAATTCCTACAAGAGCATTCAAGGACACTTGGTTGTGTTTACGAAACAATAACTCTTATAAAATGA